>NW_012303255.1:0-3078 GCF_000151885.1 Dipodomys ordii | reverse complement strand
GCGGGACACAGCGGGACACAGCGTCGATACAGAGGGGACTCAGCGGAGGACACAGTGGGGGAAACAGCGGGGAACAAAGTGGGACACCACCGGACACAGCGGGGGACACAGCGGGACACAGCCGGACACAGCGGGGACAAAGCGGGACACAGCGGGGGACACAGCGAGGACACAGCGGGACACAGCGGTGACAAAGCGGGACACAGCGGGGGACACAGCGGGACACAGCGGGACACAGCGTCTATAGAGCGGGGACAGAGCGGGACACAGCGGTGACACAGTGGGACTCAACGGGGGACACTGCGGGACCCAGCGGGACCCAGCGGGGACACAGCAAGGACACAGCAAGGACACAGCGGGGGACACAGCGGGACACAGCGGGACACAGCGGGGGACACAGCGAGGGACACAGCGGGGGACACAGTGGGACACAGTGGGGAACACAGAGAGGACACAGCAGGACCCAGCGGTACACAGCGTCGATACAGCGGAGACACAGCGGGACACAGCGGGGTCAATGCGGGACACAGTGGGGGACAAAGGGGGACACAGCGGGACACAGCGGGGACGCAGCGGGACACAGGGGGACACGGCAGGGGACACAGCAGGACACAGAGGGGGACACAGTGGGGGAAACAGCTGGACACAGCGGGGAACACAGCGAGGACACAGTGGGACCCAGCGGGACACAGCGTCGATACAGCGGAGACACAGCGTTACACAGCATGGTACAAAGCTGTGGACACAACGGGACACAGTAGGGGCACAGCGGGACACAGCGGGACGCAGTGGGACACAGCGGGGACAAAGCGTGAGACACAGCAGGGGACAGAGCTGGAGACAGCGGGGACACAGCGGGGACACAGCGGGACACAGCGAGGACACAGCGGGACAGAGCGGGACACTGCAGGGCACAGCGGGCGACACAGCGGGACACAGCGGGGGACACAGCGAGGACACAGCGGAACACAGAGTTGGACACAGTGAGGACACAGACGGACACAGCAGGACACAGCAGGACACAGCCGGGACCCAGCAGTGGACACAGCGGGACACAGCGGGGGACACAGCGGAACACAGCGGGGGACACATGGAGGACTCAGCGGGACAAAGCGGAGACACAGCGGCGACTCACCGGGGGACACAGCGGGGGACAAAGCGGGACACCACAGTACACAGTGGGAAACAGCGGGACACAGCGGGGAAACTGCGGGGACACAGGGGGACAAAGCATGGGACACATAGGGACACAGCGGGGGAGACAGCGGGACACAGTGGGACACAGCGGGGGACACAGGGGGGACACAGCGGGACCAAGAGGGACACAGCGTCGATACAGCGGTGACACAGCGGGACACAGCATGGGACACAACGAGGACACAGCAGAACACAGCGTGGAAAACAGCGAGGACACATTGGGACAAAACGGGGACACAGCGGGACCCAGTGCGGGACACAGCGAGGACACATTGGGACACAGCGGTGATACAGCGGGACTCAGCGGGGGACACAACAGTACACAGCGGGACACAGCGGGACACAGTGGGGGACACAGAGTGGTAAACAGCAGGACACAGCGGGGATCACAGCGAGGACACTGCGGGACCAAGTGGGATACAACGTCGATACAGCGGGGACACAGCGGGACACAGCGGGGTACACAGCTGGGGACACAACGGGACACTGCGGGGGACACAGCGAGCACACAGCAGAACACAGCGTGGGAAACAGCGAGGACACAGCGGGACACAGCGAGACACAGGGGGACACAGTGGGGACACAGCAGTAGACACAGCGAGACACAGCGGGGGACACAGGGGGACACAGTGGGGAACACAGCGAGGACACAGCGGGGACACAGCAGGGACACTGCGGGAACATAGTGGGACACAGCGGGGCACACAGCGGGACACAGCGGGACACAGCTTGGGACACAGCGGGAACACAGCAGGACACAGCGGGGGACACAGCGAGGACACAGCGGGACACAGCGGGACACAGCGTGGGACAAAGTGGGAGACAGCAGGGGACACAGCGAGGACACAGCGGGACACAGCGGCGACACATAGAGGACTCAGCGGGGGACACAGTGGGGGACAGAGCGGGACACAGCGGGACCCAGCGGGGACAAAGCGTGGGACAAAGCGGGAGACAGCAGGGGACACAGCGAGGACACAGCAGGACACAGCGGCGACACATAGAGGACTCAGCGGGGGACACAGTGGGGGACAGAGCAGGACACAGCGGGACCCAGCGGGGACAAAGCGTGAGACACAGCGGTGGACAGAGCAGGAGACAGAGGCGGACACAGCGAGGACACAGCGAGACACAGCGGGGACACAGGTTGCTGAGGGGGGGCCACAGCGGGGGACAAAGCAGGACACCATGGAACACAGCGTGAAACAACGGTGAACCTGCGGGGACACAGCGGGACCCAGCAGGGACACAGCGGGGACCCAGCGGGACCCAGCAGGACACAGCGGGACACAGCAGGACACAGCGGGGGACACAGCGGGACACAGCGGGGGACACAGCGGGACACAGCGGGGACACAGAGGGGACTCAGCAGGGGACATAGCGGGGGACAAATCGGGACACCACAGGACACAGTGGGACACAGCGGGACACAGCGGGGACACTGCGGGGACACAGCGGGACAAAGTGGGGGACCCAGCGGGACACAGCGGGACCCAGCAGGACCCAGCAGGGAAACAGCGGGGACACAATGGGACACAGCGAAGACACAGCGGGACACAGTGGGGGACACAGCGGGACACAGCAAGGCACAACGGGGTCACAGCAGTGGACACAGCGGGACACAGCGGTGGACACAGCCAGACACAGCAGGGGACACAGCGGGACACAGTGGGGGACACAGCAGGGGACACATTGGGACACAGTAGGGGACACAGCGGGACACAGCGGGGACACGGCTGGACACAGTGGGGTACAGAGCCGGACACAGCAAGGCACAACGGGGTCACAGCAGTGGACACAGCCGGAAAAAGCGGGGCACAGGGCGGGACAGAGCGGGGATACAGCACGTGCCACAGAGGGACACAGCGGGACACAGCGGGA
>NW_012303254.1:0-3078 GCF_000151885.1 Dipodomys ordii | reverse complement strand
TAATCCTTCTCTTTCGCCTTCTCCGTCTTCTTCTTCTGCTTCTCCTGCTTCTTATGCTTCTCCTGCTTCTCTTTCTGCTTCTCCTTCTGCCTCTGCTTCTCCTTCTGCTTCTGCTTCTGCTCTTCTCCTTTTCTGTTTCTTTTGCTTCTGTTTCTTCCGCTTCTTAGTCTTCTGTTTCTTCTGATTCTACTTTTGCTTCTCCTTCTTCTCCTCTTTCTGCTTCTACTTCTGCTTCTACTGATTCTCCTGCTTCTCCTTCTTGTTCTCCTTCGGCTTCTTTTGCTTAATCTTTTTCTTCTGCTTCTGCTTCTCCTGCTTCTGCTTCTACTGCTTCTCCTTATGCTTCTCCTTATGCTTCGCCTTATGCTTCTCCTTATGCTGCTGCTTATTCTTCTTCTTCCTCTTCCTCTTCTTCTTCTTCTTCTTCTTCTTCTTCTTCTTCTTCTTCTTCTTCTTCTTCTTCTTCTTCTTCTTCTTCTTCTTCTTCTTCTTCTTCTTCTTCTCATTCTGCTTCTTCTGCTTCTACTGCTTCTCCTGCTTCTTCTGCTTCTACTGCTCTGCTTCTTCTTCTGCTTCTCCTTCTCCTATTGCTTCTATTGCCCTCTCCTTCTCCTTCTCCTACTTCTGCTTCTCCTTCTGCTTCTGCTTCTCCTGCTTCTCCTTCTGCATCTTCTTCTCCTTCTGCTTCTCCTTTTGCTGCTAGTTCTCCGTCTTCTCCTACTCCCTCTGATTCTGCTTCTTATGCTTATTCTTATTCTTCTGCTTCTCCTGCTTCTTCTTCTTCTTCTTCTTCTTCTTCTTCTTCTTCTTCTTCTTCTTCTTCTTCTCCTTCTTCTTCTTCTCCTTCTTCTTCTTCTTCTTCTCCTTCTTCTTCTTCTTCTTCTTCTTCTTCTTCTTCTTCTTCTTCTTCTTCTTCTTCTTCTTCTTCTTCTGCTTCTGCTTCTGCTTTTCCTGCTTCTTCTTCTTCTTCTTCTTCTTCTTCTTCTTCTTCTTCTTCTTCTTCTTCTTCTTCTTCTTCTTCTTCTTCTTCTTCTTCTTCTTCTTCTTCTTCTTCTTCTTCTTCCTCTTCTCTTTCTTCTGCTTCTGTTTTCCTGCTTCTTCTGCTTCTACTGCTTCTCTTTCTGCTTCTCATTCTGCTTCTGCTTCTCCTTCTGCTTCTTATATTGCTTCTGCTGCTCTTCCTTCTCCTTTTCCAACTTCTACTTCTTCTTCTGCTTCTTCTGCTTCTCCAGGTTCTCTTTCTGCATCTTCTTCTGCTTTTTCTTCTCCTTCTGCTGCTTCTTCTGCTTCTGCTTCTGCTTCTCCTTCTGCTTCTTCTGCTTCTCCTTCAGATTCTCCTTCTGCTTCTGCTTCTGTTTTTCCTTCTCCTTCTCGTTCTTCTGCTTTTCCTTCTGCTTCTGCTGCAACTGCTACTGCTTCTGCTTCTTCTGTTTCTTCTGCTTCTCCTGCTGCTTTTGATTCTCTTTCCGCTTCTGCTTCTCCTTCAGCTTCTCATTCTGCTTCTCCAGATTCTGCTTCTTCTGCTTCTCTTGCTTCTCAATCTGCTTCAGATTCTGCTTCTGCTTCTTCGGATTCTTCTGCTTCTGCTTCTCCTGCTGCTGCATCTTCTGCTTCTCCTGCTTCTCTTTCTGCTTCTCCTTCTGTTTCTGCTTCTCCTTCTGCTTCTGCTTCTTGTCCTTCTCCTGTTTCTTCTGCTTCTGCTTCTCTTGTTTCTGCATCTCCTGCTTCTCCTTCTGCTGCTCTTTCTCCTTCTCCTTCTCCTTTTTCTGCTTCTCCTTCTGCTTCTCCAGATTCTGCTTCTTCTGCTTCTCCTGCTTCTCCTTCTGCTTCAGGTTCTGCTTCTGCTTCTTCGGCTTCTTCTGCTTCTGCTTCTCCTGCTGCTGCTTCTTCTGCTTCTCCTGCTTCACTTTCTGCTTTCCCTTCTGTTTCTGCTTCTGCTTCTGCTTCTTCTCCTTCTGTTTCTTCTGCTTCTGCTTCTCCCAGTGCTTCTGCTTCTGCTTCTTTTGCTTATTCTTTTTCTTCCGCTTCTGCTTCTCCTGATTCTGCTTCTTTTGCTTCTACTGCTTCTCCTTATGGTTCTCCTTATGCTGCTGCTTCTTCTTCTTCTTCTTCGTCTTCTTCTTCTTCTTCCTCTTCTTCTCTTTCGTCTGCTTCTGCTTTTCCTGCTTCTTCTGCTTCAACTGCTTCTCTTTCTGCTTCTCATTCTGCTTCTGCTTCTCCTTCTGCTTCTCCTATTGCTTCTGCTGCCCTTCCTTCTCCTTCTCCTTCCCCTTCTCCTACTTCTGCTTCTCCTTCTGCTTCTCCTTCTTCTGCTTCTCCTTCTGCATCTTCTTCTCCTTCTGCTTCTCCATCTGCTTCTCCTTTTTCTGCTCCTTCTCCGTCTTCTCCTACTCCCTCTGATTCTGCTTCTTATGCTTATTCTTTTTCTTCTGCTTCTCCTGCTTCTGCTTCTTCTGCTTCTACTGCTTCTCCTTATGTTTCTCCTTCTTCTCCTTCCTCTTCTTCTTCTCCTTCTCCTTCTTCTTCTTCTTCTTCTTCTTCTTCTTCTTCTTCTTCTTCTTCTTCTTCTTCTTCTTCTTCTTCTTCTTCTTCTTCTTCTTCCTCTTCTCTTTCTTCTGCTTCTGTTTTCCTGCTTCTTCTGCTTCTACTGCTTCTCTTTCTGCTTCTCATTCTGTTCTGCTTCTCCTTCTGCTTCTTATATTGCTTCTGCTGCTCTTCCTTCTCCTTATCCAACTTCTACTTCTTCTTCTGCGTCTGCTTCTTCTGCTTCTCCAGGTTCTCCTTCTGCATCTTCTTCTGCTTTTTCTTCTCCATCTGCTGCTACATCTGATTCTGCTTCTGCTTCTCCTTCTGCTTCTTCTGCATCTCATTAAAATTCTCCTTCTGCTTCTGCAAATGTTTTTACTTCTCCAACTCGTTATTCTGCTTTTCCTTCTGCTTATGCTGCAACAGCTAATGCATCTGCTTCTTCAGATTATTCTGCTTCACCTGAAGCATTTGAATCACTTTACGCTTCTGCTTCACCTTCATCTTCTCATTCAGCTTCTCCAATACTGCTTCTTCTGCTTCTCATTGCTT
>NW_012303253.1:0-3078 GCF_000151885.1 Dipodomys ordii | reverse complement strand
AAGCAGAAGAAGCAGAAGCAGAAGTAGAAGCAGTAGAAGCATATGAAGCAGAAGCAGGAGAAGCAGAAGCAGAAGAACAAGAAGAAGCATAAGAAGCAGAAGCAGAGGGAGAAACAGAAGAAGGAGAAGGAGCAGCAGAAGGTGAAGCAGAAGGAGATGGAGAAGCAGAAAGAGAAGCAGAAACAGAAGGAGAAGAAGAAGGATTAGTTGGAGAATCAGAAGAAGCAGAAGCAGAAAGAGAAGCAGAAGAAGGAGAAGGAGAAGCAGAAGCTCAAGAAGCAGAAGAAGCAGAAGAAGCAGAAGAAGCAGAAGAAGCAGAAGAAGAAGAAGAAGAAGAAGAAGAAGAAGAAGAAGAAGAAGAAGAAGAAGAAGAAGAAGAAGAAGAAGAAGAAGAAGAAGAAGAAGAAGAAGAAGAAGAAGAGGAAGAAGGAGAAGGAGAAGAAGAAGAAGAAGAAGAAGAAGAAGAAGAAGAAGAAGAAGAAGAAGAAGAAGAAGAAGAAGAAGAAGAAGAAGAAGAAAGAGAAGAAGGAGAAGGAGCAGAAGGAGAAGCAGAAGCAGAAGGAGAAGCAGAAAGAGAAGGAGAAGAAGCAGTAGCAGGAGAAGCAGAAGCACAAGAAACAGAAGATGCTGATGAAGCAGAAGCAGGACCTGATTCAGAAGAAACAGAACAAGCAGAAGAAGCAGTAGCAGAAGCAGAACGAGAAGAAGAAGAAGAAGAAGGAGAAGGGGAAAGAGAAGGATTAGGAGTAGGAAGAGAAGAAGGAGAATCAGAAGAAGATCGAGAAGCAGAAGGAGCAGCAGAAGGAGAAGCAGAAGGAGAAGCAGAAGAAGGAGAAGCAGAAACAGAAGAAGCAGCAGAAGGTGAAGCAGAAGCAGAAGAAGATGCAGAAGGTGAAGCAGGAGAAGCAGAAGAAGCAAAAGCAGAAGGAGAAGCAGAAGTAGGAGAAGGTGAAGGAGAAGGAAGGGCAGCAGAAGCAATAGGAGAAGCAGAAGGAGAAGCAGAAGCAGAATGAGAAGCAGAAAGAGAAGCAGTAGAAGCAGAAGAAGCCGGAAAGGAAGAAGCAGAAGAAGGAGAAGAAGAAGAAGAAGAAGAAGAAGAAGAAGAAGAAGAAGAAGAAGAAGAAGAAGAAGAAGAAGAAGAAGAAGAAGAAGAAGAAGCATAAGGAGAAGCATAAGGAGAAGCATAAGGAGAAGCATAAGGAGAAGAAGAAGCAGAAGCAGAAGAAGCAGAAGCAGAAGAAAAAGAATAAGCAAAAAAGCAGAAGCAGAAGCACTGGGAGAAGCAGAAGCAGAAGGAGAAGGAGCAGCAGAAGGAGAAGCAGAAGCAGAAAGAGAAGCAGAAACAGAAGGACAACAAAAGGAGAAGCAGGAGAATCAGAAGAAGCAGAAGTAGAAGCAGAAAGAGGAGAAGAAGGAGAAGCAGAAGTAGAATCAGAAGAAACAGAAGAAGAAGAAGCAGAAGAAACAGAAGCAAAAGAAACAGAAGAAGGAGAAGAGCAGAAGCAGAAGCAGAAGGAGAAGCAGAAGCAGAAGGAGAAGCAGAAAGAGAAGCAGGAGAAGCAGAAGAAGCAGGAGAAGCAGAAGCAGAAGAAACAGAAGAAGCCGAAGAAGCAGAAGCAGAATCTGAAGCAGAAGGAGAAACAGAAGAAGCACAATCTGAAGCAGAAGCAGAAGAAACAGAAATAGTAGAATAAACAGAAGCAGAAGCAGCAGGAGAAGCAGAAGAAGAAGAAGGAGAAGGCGAGAGAGAAGGATTAGGAGTAGGAGAAGCAAAAGGATAAGCAGAAGCAGAAAGAGAAGCAGAAGGAGAAGCAGCACGAGAAGCAGGAGAAGCAGAAGAAGCAGAAGCAGGAGAAGCAGAAGAAACAGAAGACGCAGAAGCAGAATGAGAAGCAGAAGGAGAAATTGAAGCAGAAGGAGAAGGAGAAGCAAAAGGAGAAGCAGAAGAAGGAGAAGCAGAAAGAGAAGCAGAAAGAGAAGCAGAAAGAGAAGCACAACGAGAAGCAGGAGAAGCAGAAGCAGGAGAAGCAGAAGCAGGAGAAACATAAGAAGGAGAAGAAGCAGAAGCAGAAGGAGAAGCAGAAAGAGAAGGAAAAGCAGAAATAGAAGCAGGAGCAGCAGAAGAAGCAGCAGCAGGAGAAGCAGAAGCAGAAGAAGCCGAAGAAACAGAAGCAGAACCTGAAGCATAAGGAGATACAGGAGAAGCAGAAGAAGCAGAATCTGGAGAAGCAGAAGGAGAAGCAGAAGCAGAAAGAGAGGCAAAAGCAGAAGGAGAAGCATAAGGAGAAGCAGAAGAAACAGAAGAAGCAGAGGCAGTAGCAGAAGATGTAGAAGCAGAAGGAGAAGCAGAAGGAAAAGCAGAAGAACGAGAAGGAGAAGGAGAAGGAGAAACAGAAGGAGAAGCAGAAAGAGAAGCAGAAGAAGGAGCAGGAGAAGGAAAAGCAGCAGGAGAAGCAGAAAGAGAAGCAGAAAGAAAAGCAGAAGGAGAAGCAGCAGATGCAGAAACAGGAGAAGAACAAGCAGAAGAAACAGGAGAAGGACAAGAAGCACAAGCAGAAAGAGAAGCAGAAACAGAAGGAGGGGAAGCAGAAGAAGCAGAAGCAGGAAAAGCAGAAGCATAACAATCCGAAGAAGCAGAAGCAGAACCTGAAGCAGAAGGAGAAGCAGGAGAAGCAGAAGAATCAGAATCTGGAGAAGCAGAATGAGAAGCAGAAGGAGAAGCAGAAGCAGAAAGAGAATCAAAAGCAGAAGGAGAAGCAGAAGAAACAGAAGAAGTAGAAGCAGTAGCAGTTGTAGCAGAAACAGAAGGAAAAGCAGAAGAACAAGAAGGAGAAGGAGAAACAGAAGGAGAAGCAGAAGGAGAAGCAGAAAGAGAAGCAGGTAAAGCAGAAGAAGAAGAAGCAGAAGGAGAATCAGAAGGAGAAGCAGAAGAAGGAGAAGGAGAAGCAGAAGCAGAAGAAGATGCAGAAGAAGCAGAAGAAGCAGAAGCAGGAGAAGCAGGAAAAGCAGAAGAAGCAGAAGCAAAAGGAGAAGCAAAAGAATCAGAAGGAGAAGCAGAGGCAGAAGAAGAAGCATTGA
>NW_012303252.1:0-3078 GCF_000151885.1 Dipodomys ordii | reverse complement strand
TGGGGAGAAAAGCAGCCAAGAATTCATTGTATATACCATAGAATTGAGAAAAAATAGGGAAATGGTGGGTCAAAGGGTGTTGAAGAGGTTGAAGGGATGACATGGATCAACATGCATCATACACATCAATTGCTTTATGGCAAAAAATCAATACATAAAAAGAAAAATGAATGAAGGGGTAGATTAAGATGGGTGGTTAAGAACATTGAAAGGGGCAACATTGAACAAGATTCACTGTATTCATAAACTGCTTTGTGAATAGCAAATCCTTTGTAATGTTACTTAAAGATAATAAAAAAAACAATTAAAAAGAACTGTAGGTCAAAGGCCAAAAAAAAAGAAAAGAAAAGAAAAGAAAGAAAAAGAAAAATTGCTTCATTTTAAGCATAGACATACTTTTTTTTTCTTTTATCAAGCACAAAGTTTAGACTTTACATGTTATTTTAATCTATCAGATGTGAGATGATCCAGCAATTTAGCCCTTTAAGGGTCAAATCATTTGGAATATGACTGTAAAAACACATATGTTTCTTGTGTGCTTCTTGTCCACTATTCTTGCCCATCTGGCTGTATTGGTCATTTTTAATTGCCATTGAATAACTTATTTAAAAAAAGCCAGATGGCTTTGGTAGAATTAAAGGTGCCATCTCATGTTAAATATATTATATTTGGTTCATAAACATTTTGTTAACTAGTATTTTTCTGGTATTTGGATTACAAACTATATAGTGCATTGCTCCTATGCTTAAGTTGATGATATACTGAAGAAAATAACCAAACAATGCTAATATACTTATATGTATATGTATATAAAATACACTTGCATATAAAGAATGGAATTCCTCTGTTTGCAATCATTGCAATGCTATGGGAAATTTGTACTCAATGACAGGAAAATTATCAGTGCTTTCTCTTCTTTTAAATGATATGCTATCTTCAGTTTCAATAATGTGGAAAAACACTTGCTGTAATATTCATAAAAATGAGTACTGTTCTAAAGATGTGAACTCGATACTATAGCAAGTAAATTTTTTATAAAGATTTAAGAATTCTATAAAATTGGTATTGACCCACAAGTTAACCTGCTGACATTTAACTTAAAAATTAGCTTTATAAGCTCAAGAACAGAGGACAACCCCTGAGTTCAAGCTCCAGGACCAACACACTCTATCACATACACAAGAGATAATCAAATCAAACCAAAAATTGTCTTGTATATAACTTTATCTGATGTGGGGTGGGGAAGTGTTAAGCACAGAAATGGTGGGACAAAGGGTCAACCAATTTAGCAGAAATTGCTAGATACTACGTTGAAACTATACAATTTTGGGGGAGGGAAGTAGGGAGAGGAAAAACAGGGAAAGAATGAGGGAGGTAATGACACGTTTCAAAAGGAAATACACTCATTACCTGACTCATATAACTGACACCTCTCTGCATATCACCTTTACAAAAAAATTTAAAATAAATAAATAAAACAAAAAGAAAAAATTAGCTTTATAGTAATTTTTATCAGAGATTTAATTAATAATGATAATTTTCTAGATCTGAAAACCATGAATACATTTTAGAAAAAAAATCAAGTAGCTTTCATACGTTCATGTAATGCGTTATATTTGCTAACTTGATAAAACAGCATACTATATCACCACTTTTTAGTAGAAAATCATATTGGCATTTAAATAAATACCAGTATTATCAACTGGCTAGTTCAATGATGACATTGACATATATTTAAGAAATTTCAGGTTATATATTTAATAACAATAAACAAAAAATCTGAACATATGTTCTCACAAGTTTAATTTTTGTCCTAATTTTAAAAATGTATAGTAAGGGTCAAACTTTAGTAGCAATGTATTTATAGCAACTTCAAAATTTGCAAGATAACATCTTTCTTAATCTAGTCAGAATACTGACAAATCTCCCTTATCTCTTTGTATTATGACATTTTTGTTTACCCTGTTGTATTGAAGAACTTATTATTCGCTAAAGCCTTTCCCAAAATAATCCTACTGAAAGATGGAACATCCTGAATAACTATATAATAACATTCCTAAGAAGCTATTAAAAATTGATACATCAGTCCAACAAAATCATTTTAATTATGTACTTTTGTGTACAATAAAACTTTTGAGTAAAAAATGCTGTTACATTTTGTGTAAAACAAAAGTAAAATATGAAAAATAATTTTCAGCTGTGGACATTGGCAAAATATGCATTGTAATATGTTTGGATAAACTATTATTTCTGACTAATATTTTGTTGTTTGTGCCCATAATTGAAATCAAGAATAACCTGCAGAATTTGGTAGTAACTAAATCTTAATAATTCATAATATTACTCATTTTTGGTGATGTATTTCAGAGAAAATTTAAAGAACAACTTAGCCATATTTATGACGCTGTTAATAATCTGAAACAGACTTGAAGGGAGTCTGAGAGCTTGTCAATGGTCAATTTTGTTACTTTTTTGTTATTTTTTATTAGTTATCATTAAAGAGTTGTACCAAGTTTGTTGAAATTTAACAAAGAAATTTAAGAATACAACGCATCTTGATCTACGTCACCCTTTTCAACATTCTGATCCATCCCTTTTCTTCCTGTCCCTTCCTATACTCTTCTTAATTTTGTAGGATACACAATGGATTCTTGACTGCATTCTTCCCATCTTTCCTTTTCACTTATCCACTGCTTTGCCCTGACACTTCCCATTTGAATACCTGCCTCTGGGTGGTGAACTATGATTTTACCTTTCTGAGGAATTACACTATATTTTTCCACACAGAAATATAATTTTATTTATTTACATAATTTCCTGGGTTGCATACAAACACATAAACTCATTACTCCTGGACATAATTACAAGTGAATAGATTATTTGGTACCTGGCTTTTAAAATTTAGAAACAGGAGACGGCGCAGATGTCAGAGGAGAACCTGGAAATCTGAACAAGCTCTCACATAGAAAAGCAGTTTTAGAGTCCCAGTGAACAGTACTAAGCCAGAAAATCCCACCAAGTGTGCCATCTCAGGACAGAGAGCTAGACAAGAAAGGGGAGGCCAAGGCAAAAAAGAAA
>NW_012303251.1:0-3078 GCF_000151885.1 Dipodomys ordii | reverse complement strand
AGCAAGAGAAGCAGGAGAAGCAGAAGAAACAGAAGGCGCAGAAGCAGAATGAGAAGCAGAAGGAGAAATTGAAGCAGAAGCAGAAGCAGAAGGAGAAACAGAAGCAGAAGGAGAAGCAGAAGAAGGAGAAGGAGAAGCAGAAAGAGAAGCCGAACGAGAAGCAGGAGAAGCAGAAGCAGGAGAAGCAGAAACAGAAGAAACAGAAGAAGGAGAAGAAACAGAAGGAGAAGCAGAAACAGAAGGAAAAGCAGAAAGAGAAGCAGGAGAAGCAGAAGAAGCAGCAGCAGGAGAAGCAGAAGCAGAAGAAGCAGAAGCAGAACCTGAAGTAGAAGGAGAAGCAGGAGAAGCAGAATCTGGAGAAGCAGAAGGAGAAGCAGAAGCAGAAAGAGAAGCAAAAGCAGAAGGAGAAGCAGAACTAGAAGCAGAAGAAACAGAAGAAGCAGAGGCAGTAGCAGAAGAAGCAGAAGATGCAGAAGCAGAAGGAGAAGCAGAAGGAAAAGCAGAAGAACGAGAAGGTGAAGGAGAAGGAGAAACAGAAGGAGAAGCAGAAAGAGAAGCAGAAGAAGGAGCAGGAGAAGGAAAAGCAGCAGGAGAAGCAGAAAGAGCAGCAGAAGGAGGAGCAGGAGATGCAGAAACAGGAGAAGCATAAGCAGAACAAACAGGAGAAGGACAAGAAGCAGAAGCAGAAGGAGAAGCAGATACAGAAGGAGAAGCAGAAAGAGAAGGAGGGGAAGCAGAAGAAGCTGAAGCAGGAGAAGCAGAAGCATAAGAATCCGAAGAAGCAGAAGGAGAACCTGAAGCAGAAGGAGAAGCAGGAGAAGCAGAAGAAGCAGAATCTGGAGAAGCAGAAGGAGAAGCAGAAGGAGAGGCAGAAGCAGAAAGAGAATCAAAAGCAGAAGGAGAAGCAGAAGAAACAGAAGAAGTAGAAGCAGTAGCAGTTGTAGCAGAAGCAGAACGAGAAGCAGAAGGAAAAGCAGAAGAACAAGAAGGAGAAGGGAAACAGAAGGAGAAGCAGTAGGAGAATAAGAAGGAGAAGCAGAAGAAGGAGAAGGAGAAGCAGAAGCAGAAGAAGATGCAGAAGGAGAAGCAGAAGATGCAGAAGCAGAAGGAGAAGCAGGAAAAGCAGAAGAAGTAGAAGCAAAAGGAGAAGCAAAAGAAGGAGAAGGAGAAGCAGAGGCAGAAGAAGAAGCATAAGGACAAGCACAAGCAGAAGGAGATGCAGAAGGAGAAGCAGGAGGAGCAGAAGAAGCAGAAGATGAAGGAGAAGCAGAAGTAGGAGAAGGAGAAGGAGGAGAAGCAGAAGCAGAAGGAGAAGCAGAAGCGGAATGAGAAGCAGAAAGAGAAGCAGGAGAAGCACAAGAAGCAGAAGCAGGAGAAGCACAAGAAGCAGTGAAAGAGAAGAAGCAGAAGAAGCAGAAACAGAAGCAGAAGGAGAAGCAGAAGCAGAAGGAGAAGCAGCAGAAGAAGTAGAACCAGAAATTCAGGCATGAGAAACAGAAGAAGCAGAAGCAGGAAGAGAAGCAAAAAGAGAAGCAGAAGGAGAAGTAGAAGAACCAGCAGGAGAAGCAGCTAAAGAAGCAGAAAAACAAGCAGGAGAAGCAGAAGCAGAAAGAGAAGTAGAAGCAGAAGAAGCAGAAGAAGCAGAAGAAGCAGAAGAAGAAGAAGAAGAAGAAGAAGAAGAAGAAGAAGAAGAAGAAGAAGAAGAAGAAGAAGAAGAAGAAGAAGAAGAAGAAGAAGAAGAAGAAGAAGAAGAAGAAGAAGCAGTAGAAGCATAAGAAGCAGAAGCAGGAGAAGCAGAAGAAAAAGAAGAAGCATAAGAAGCAGAAGCAGAGGGAAAAACAGAAGAAGGAGAAGGAGCAGCAGAAGGTGAAGCAGAAGGAGATGCAGAAGCAGAAAGAGAAGCAGAAACAGAAGGAGAAGAAGAAGGAGAAGTTGGAGAATCAGAAGAAGCAGAAGCAGAAGCAGAAAGAGAAGGAGAAGAAGGAGAAGGAGAAGCACAAGGAGAAGGACAAGCAGGAGAAGCAGAAGAAGCAGAAGCGGGAGAAGCAGAAGAAGAAGAAGAAGAAACAGAAGAAAGAGAATGAGCAGAAGGAGAAGCAGAAGCAGAAGGAGAAGCAGGAAGAGAAGCAGAAGAAGCAGTAGCAGGTGAAGCAGAAGCAGAAGAAACAGAAGAAGCCCAAGAAGCAGAAGGAGAACCTGAAGCAGAAGGAGAAGCAGAAGCAGCAGAAGCTGGAAAAGCACAAGCAGAAGAAACAGAACAAGCAGAAGAAGCAGAAGCAGAACGAGAAGCAGAAGAAGAAGAAGGAGAAAGAGGAGGATTAGGAGTAGGAGGAGTAGAAGCAGAAAAAGAAGCAGAAAGAGAAGCAGAAGGAGAAGCAGAAAGAGAAACAGAAGAAGCAGAAGCAGGAGAAGCAGAAGAAGAATGGAAGCACAAGAAGGAGAAATTGAAGGAGAAGGAGAATGAGATGGAGAAGCAGAAGGAGAAGTAGGAGAAGCAGAAGAAGAAGTAGAAGGAGAAGCAGAAGCAGAAGAAACAGAAGAAGGAGAAGAGCAGAAGCAGAAGCAGAAGGAGAAGCAGAAGCAGAAGGAGAAGCAGAAGAAGCAGAAGCTGAAGCAGTAGATGAAGAAACAGAAAAAGCAGAAGAAGCAGAAGAAGAAGCAGCAGGAGAAGCAGAAGAAGAAGAAGGAGAAAGAGAAGGATTAGGCGTAGGAGAAAGAGAAGGATAAGCAGAAGCAGAAAGAGAAGGAGAAGGAGAAGCAGGAGAAGCAGAAGGAGCAGAAGCAGGAGAAGCAGAAGCATAATGAAAGGCAGAAGAAGGAGAAATTGAAACAGAAGAAGATGCAGAAGGAGAAGCAGAAGCAGAAGCAGTAGTAGAAGCAGAAGAAGGAGAAGCAGAAGGAGAAGCATAAAGAGAAACAGAAGGAGAAGCAAGAGAAGCAGAAGCAGGAGAAGCAGAATCAGAAGAAATAGAAGAAGGAGAAGAAGCAGAAGCAGAAACAGAAGCAGAAACAGAAGCAGAAACAGAAGGAGAAGCAGAAATAGAAGCAGAAGTAGCCGAAGAAGCAAAAGGAGAACTG
>NW_012303250.1:0-3078 GCF_000151885.1 Dipodomys ordii | reverse complement strand
AGACGAGAAGCTGAAGTAGAAGCTGAAGCAGAAAGAGAATCAAAAGCAGAAGGAGAAGCAGAAGAAACAGAAGAAGCAGAAGCAGTAGCACTTGCAGCAGAAGAAGAAGCAGAAGGAAAAGCAGAAGAACGAGAAGGAGAAGGAGAAACAGAAGGAGAAGCAGAAGGAGAATCAGGAGAAGCAGAAGGAGAAACAGAAGCAGAAGAAGCAGCAGAAGGAGAAGCAGAAGCAGAAGAATATGCATAAGGAGAAGCAGGAGAAGCAGAAGAAGCAGAAGCAGAAGGAGAAGTAGAAGTAGGAGAAGGAGAAGGAAGAGCCGCAGAAGCAATAGGAAAAGCAGAAGGAGAAGCAGAAGCAGAATGAGAAGCAGAAAGAGAAGCAGTAGAAGCAGAAGAAGCAGGAAAAGAAGAAGCAGAAGAAAGAGAAGAAGAAGAAGAAGAAAAAGAAGAAGAAGAAGAGGAAGAAGAAGAAGAAGCAGCAGCATAAGGAGAAGCATAAGGAGAAGCATAAGGAGAAGCAGTAGAAGCAGACGCAGGAGAAGCAGAAGCAGTAGAAAAAGAATAAGCATAAGAAGAAGAAGCAGAGGAAGAAGCAGAAGAAAGAGAAGGAGCAGCAGAAAGAGAATTAGAAGGAGAAGCAGAATAAGGAGTAGGAGAAGCAGAAGAAGCAGCAGAAGGAGAAGCAGAAGCAGAAAAAGATGCAAAAAAAGATGCAGAACGAGAATCAGGAGAAGCAGAAGAAGCAGAAGCAGAAGGAGAAGCAGAAGTAGGAGAAGGAGAAGGATAAGGAAGTGCACCAGAAGCAATAGGAGAAGCAGAAGGTGAAGCAGAAGCAGAATGAGAAGCAGAAAGAGAAACAGTAGAAGCAGAAGAAGCAGGAAAAGCAGAAGCAGAAGAAAAAGAATAAGCAAAAGAAGCAGAAGCAGTGGGAGAAGCAGAAGAAGGAGAAGGAGAAGGAGCAGCAGAAGGAGAAGGAGAAGCAGAAAGAGAAGCCGAAACAGAAGGAGAACAAGAAGGAGAAGCAGGAGAATCAGAAGAACAGAAGTAGAAGCAGAAAGAGGAGAAGAACGAGAAGCAGAAGTAGAATCAGAAGAAACAGAAGAAGAAGAAGCAGAAGAAACAGAAGCAAAAGAAACAGAAGAAGGAGAAGAGCAGAAGCAGAAGAAGAAGGAGAAGCAGAAAGAGATGCAGGAGAAGCAGAAGAAGCAGGAGAAGCAGAAGCAGAAGAAACAGGAGAAGGCGAAGCAGAATCAGAAGCAGAAGGAGAAAAAGAAGTAGCACAATCTTAAGCAGAAACAGAAGGAACAGAAATAGTAGAATAAGCAGAAGCAGAAGCACCAGGAGAAGCAGAAGAAGAAGAAGGAGAAGGCGAAAGAGAAGGATTAGGAGTAGGAGAAGCAAAAGGATAAGCAGAAGCAGAAAGAGACGCAGTAGGAGAAGCAGCACGAGAAGTAGGAGAAGCAGGAGAAGCAGAAGCAGGAGAAGCAGCAGAATGAGCAGCAGAAGGAGAAATTGAAGCAGAAACAGAAGGAGAAGCAGAAGCAGAAGGAGAAGCAGAAGAAGGAGAAGGAGAAGCAGAAAGAGAAACCGAACGAGAAGCAGGAGAAGAAGAAGCAGGATTAGCCGAAGAAGCAGAAGCAGAACCTGAAGCAGGAGGAGAAGCAGGAGAAGCAGAAGAAGCAGAATCTGGAGAAGCAGAAGGAGAAGTAGAAGCAGAAAGAGAAGCAAAAGCAGAAGGAGAAGCAGAATGAGAAGCAGAAGAAACAAAAGAAGCAGAGGCAGTAGCAGAAGAAGCAGAAGATGCAGAAGCAGAAGGAAAAGCAGAAGGAAAAGCAGATGATCGAGAAGGAGAAGGAGAAGGAGAAACAGAAGGCGAAGCAGAAAGAGAAGCAGAAGAAGGAGCAGGAGAAAGAAAAGCAGCAGGAGAAGCAGAAAGAGAAGCAGAAGGAGAAGCAGGAGATGCATAAACAGGAGAAACAGAAGCAGAAGAAACAGGAGAAGGACAAGAAGCAGAAGCAGAGGGAGAAGCAGAAACAGAAGGAGAAGCAGAAAGAGAAGTAGGGGAAGCAGAAGAAGCAGAAGCAGGAGAAGCAGAAGCATAAGAATCCGAAGAAGCAGAAGGAGAACCTGAAGCAGAAGAGAAGCAGGAGAAGCAGAAGAAGCAGTATCTGGAGAAACAGAAGGAGAAGCAGAAAGAGAATCAAAAGCAGAAGGATAAGCAGAAGAAACAGAAGAAGTAGAAGCAGTAGCAGTTTTAGCAGAAGCAGAACGAGAAGCAGAAGGAAAAGCAGAAGAACAAGATGGAGAAGGGAAACAGAAGGAGAAGCAGAAGGAGAATAAGAAGGAGAAGCAGAAGAAGGAGAAGGAGAAGCAGAAGCAGAAGAAGATGCAGAAGGAGAAGCAGAAGAAGCAGAAGCACAAGGAATAGCAGGAAAAGCAGAAGAAGCAGAAGCAAAAGGAGAAGCAAAACAAGGAGAAGGAGAAGCAGAGGCAGAAGAAGAAGCATAAGGAGAAGCACAAGCAGAAGGAGATGCAGAAGGAGAAGCAGGAGAAGCAGAAGAAGCAGAAGATGAAGGAGAAGCAGAAGTAGGAGAAGGAGAAGGAGGAGAAGCAGAAGGAGAAGCAGAAGCGGAATGAGAAGCAGAAAGAGAAGCAGGAGAAGCACAAGAAGCAGAAGCAGGAGAAGCCGAAAGAGAAGAAGCAGAAGAAGCAGAAGCAGAAGCAGAAGTAGAAGCAGAATTAGAAGGAGAAGCAGCAGAAGAAGTAGAACCAGAAATTCAGGCAGGAGAAACAGAAGAAGCAGAAGCAGAAGCAGAAGGAGAAGCAAAAAGAGAAGCAGTAGGAGAAGTAGAAGAAGCAGCAGAAGGAGAAGCAGCAGAAAAAGCAGAAAAACAAGCAGGAGAAGCAGAAGCAGAAAGAGAAGTAGAAGCAGAAGAAGCAGAAACAGAAGAAGAAGCAGTAGAAGCACAAGAAGGAGAAAGAGCAGAAGAAGGTGAAGCAGAAGGAGATGCAGAAGCAGAAAGAGAAGCAGAAACAGAAGGAGAAGAAGAAGGAGAATTTGGAGAAGCAGAAGAAGCTG
>NW_012303249.1:0-3079 GCF_000151885.1 Dipodomys ordii | reverse complement strand
CAGCGGGACACAGCGTGGGACACATCGAGGACAAAGCGGGACACAGCGGGACACAGCGGGGACACAGCAGGGACACAGCAGGGACACAGCGGAGGACACAGCGGGGGACACAGTGGGAAACAGTGGGGACACAGCAGGGACACAGCGGGGGACACAGCGGGGGACACAGCGGGGTACAAAGCGGGACACAGCGGGGAACACAGCGAGGACCCAGCGGGACCCAGCAGGACACAGCGTCGATACAGCGGGGACACAGCGGGACACATCCGGGTACACAGCTGGGGACACAACGGGACACAGCGGTGGACACAGCGAGGACACAGTGGGAGACAGTGGGGACACTGCGGGAACATAGCTGGACACAGCGGGGTACACAGCGGGACACAGCTGGGGACACAGAGTGGTACACAGAGGGACACAGCGGGAAACACAGCGAGGTCACAGCGGGGGACCAAGCGGGACAACACGGGACACAGTGTAACACAGCGAGACACAGCGGGACAAAGCGGGGGACAAAGTGTGGGACAACAGGGGACAGGGGACACAGCGGGGACACAGCTGGACACAGCGGGGTACACAGAGGGACACAGCGGGCACACAGTGGGGACACAGCAGGACACAGCGGGACACAGCGGGGACGGAGCATGACAGAGCATGACACAGCGAGGACACATTGGGACACAGCGGGGACACAGCGGAACTCAGCGAGAGACACAGCGGGACACAGTGGGACACACCGGGGAGACAACAGGGACACAGTGGGGGACACAGCGGGACACAGCGGGTCACAGCGGGGGACACAGCGGGATACAGCGGGGGACACAGAGGGGTACACAGCGGGACACAGGGGGAAAACAGCGTGGACACAGCGGGACACAGCGTCAATAGAGTGGGGACAGAGCGGGTCACAGCAAGGACACAGCGGGACACAGCGGGACACAGCAGGACACAGCGGGGGACACAACGGGACAGAGCGGGGACACAGTGGGGACTCAGCGGGGGACACAGTGGGACACAGCGGGGGACACAACGGGACACAGCGGGGGACACTGCGGGACACAGTGTGGGACAGAGCGTGGGACACAACGAGACACAGCGGGGACAAAGTTGGACACAGCGGGGTACACAATGGGACACTGCAGGGACACAGCGGGGAAACAGCGTGACACAAAAGGACACAGCGGGACACAGGGGGGGACACAGCGAGGACACAGTGGCACACAGTGGGGGACAGAGCAAGGACAGAGCGGGACACAGCGGTGGACACAGCTGGACATAGCGGGGGCCACAGCGGGGGACACAGCGGGACGCAGCGGGACACAGCGGGGGACACAGGAAGGACACAGCGGTACACAGAGGGGGACAGAGCGAGGACACATTGGGACACAGCGGGACTCAGCAGGGGACACAGCATTACACAGCGGGACACAGCGGGACACAGCGGGGACACAGCAGGGACACAGCGGGGGACACAGCGGGAAATAGCGGGGGACACACAGGGGTACACAGCGGGGAAAACAGTGAGGCCAAAGCAGAACACAGCGGGCACACAGCGTTACACAGCTTGGTACACACTGTGGACACAACGGGACACAGTGGGGGCACAGCCGGACACAGCGGGACACAGTGGGACACAGCAGGGACAAAGCGTGAGACACAGCGGGGGACAGAGAGGGAGACAGCAGGGGACACAGCGAGGAAACAGCGGGACACAGCGGTGATACAGCGGGGACTCAGCGGGGGACACAGCGGGACACAGCGCGGGACCCTGCGGGACACAGTGTGGGACAGAGCGTGGGACAGAGCGAGACACAGCGGGGACAAAGCTGGACACAGCGGGGTACACAGAGGGACACAGAAGGGACACAGCGGGGAAACAGCGTGACACAAAAGGACACAGCTGGACACAGCGGGGTACACAGCGGGACACAGCGGACATACAGCGGGGACACAGAGGGACACAGCGGGGACAGAGCGGGACACAGTCGGACACAGCGGGACACAGCGGGGGACACAGCGGGACACAGCGGGGGACACAGCGGGACACAGCGGGGGACCCAGCGAGGACACAGCTGGACACAGCGGGGGACACAGCGAGGACACAGCGGGAAACACTGCGAGGTCACAGCGGGGGACAAAGCGGGACAACACGGGACACAGTGTGACACAGTGGGACACAGCGGGGACACTGCAGGGGCACAGCGAGACAAGGCGGGCGACACAGCGAGACACAGCGGGGGACACAGCGGGGACCAGCAGGGGACAGAGAGGGGACACAGAGGGACACAGCGGGGGACACAGAGGGGTACACAGCGGGACACAGCCGGAAACACAGCGTGGACACAGCGGGACACACCGGGACACAACGTCAATACAGCGGGGACAGAGAGGGTCACAGTAGGGACACAGCGGGACACAGCGGGACACAGCGGGGGACACAGTGGAACACAGCATGGGACACAGCGAGGACACAGCAGGACACAGCGGGACACAGCGGCGACACAGCAGGGACATAGCAGGGACACAGCGGGGACACAGCGGGGGACACAGCGGGACACAACGAGGAACACAGCGAGGACACAGCGGGACCCAGCAGGACACAGCGTCGATACAGTGGGGACACAGCAGGACACAGCGGGGTACACAGCTGGGGACGCAAAGGGACACAGCGGGGGACACAGCGAGGACAAGCAGGACACAGCGGGACACAGCGAGGACACTGCGGGAACATAGCGGGACACAGCGGGGTACACAGAGGGACACAGCGGGACACAGCTTGGGATACACGGAGGACACAGCTGGACACAGTGGGGGACACAGCGAGGACACAGCGGTACAGTGGGGTGCGGGATACAGCGGGGGACACAGCGGGAGACAGCGGGGGACACAGCGAGGACACAGCGGGACACAGTTGCGACACAGAGGGGACTCAGTGGGGGGACACAGCGGGGGACAAAGCAGGACACCATGGGGACAGTGTGACACAGCGGGACACAGCGGGGACACTGCACGGGACACAGCGGTACAAAGCGGGGGGACACAGCGGGGACTCAGCGGGGGGACACAGCGGGGGGACAAA
>NW_012303247.1:0-3079 GCF_000151885.1 Dipodomys ordii | reverse complement strand
TGCTTCTCTTTCTGCTTCTGCATCTTCAGCTTCTTCTGCTACTGCTTCTGCTTCTTCTGTTTCTTCTGCTTCTCCTTCTGCTTTTGCTTCTCTTTCTGCTTCTGCTTCTCCTTCTGGTTCTCCTTCTTCTTCTCCAGATTCTTCTTCTTCTGCTCCTCCTACTCCTAATCCTTCTCTTTCTCCTTCTTCTTCTTCTGCTTCTCGTCCTGCTTCTGCTTCTTCTGCTTGTTCTGTTTCTTCTGCTTCTGCTTTTCCAGCTTCTGCTTCTTCTGCTTTTCCTGATTCTCTTTCTGCTTCTCCTTCTGCTCCTTCTCCTTCTTCTGTTTCTTCTTCTTCTGCTTCTCCCGCTTCTGCTTCTTCTGCTTCTCCTGTTTCTCGTTCTGCTCCTCTTCGTCGGCTTCTCTTTCTATTTCTGCTTCTGCTTCTTCTGATTCTGCTTCTTCTCCTTCTGCTTCTGTTTCTTCTGCTTCTCCTGCTTCTCCTTCTTCATCAACTTCTGCTTGTGCTTTTCCTTCTGCTTCTTCTTCTGCTTCTGCTTCTCCTTCTCCTTCTTCTGCTTCTCCGTCTACTTCTGCTTCTTCTTCTTTTCCTGCTTCCCCTTCTGCTTCACCTTCTGCTTCTCCTTCTGTTTCTCCTTCTTGTTCTTCTGCTATTCCTTCTGCTTCTCTTTCTGCTTCTGAATCTTCAGTTTCTTCTGCTACTGCTTCTGCTTCTTCTGTTTCTTCTGCTTCTCCTTCTGCTTTTGCTTCTCTTTCTGCTTCTGCTTCTCCTTCTGGTTCTCCTTCTTCTTCTCCAGATTCTTCTTCTTCTGCTTCTCCAGCTTCTCCTTCTGCTTCAGGTTCTCCTTTTGCTTATTCGGCTTCTTCTGCTTCTATTTCTGCTTCTCCTTCTGTTTCTGCTTCTCTTTCTGCTTCTGCTTCTCTCCTTCTTCTATTTCTTCTGCTTCTGCTTCTCCTGCTTCTGCTTCTCCTGCTTCTCTTCTGTTTCTCTTTATGCTTCTCCTTCTGCTTCTCCTTCTTCTGCTTCTACTACTGCTTCTGCTTCTCCTTGTGCATCTTCTTCTGTTTCAATTTCTCCTTCTTCTGCTTTTCATTCTGCTTCTGCTTCTCCTGCTTGTGCTTCTTCTGCTTTTCCTGCTTCTCCTTCTCCTTCTCTTTCTGCTTCTGCTTATCCTTCTGTTTCTCCTACTCCTAATCCTTCTCTTTCTCCTTCTCTTTTTCTTCTTCTTCTGCTTCTCTTGCTGCTTCTTCTTCTGCTTCTTCCGCTTTTTCTGTTTCTTCTTCTTCTGCTTCAGCTTCTCCTTCTTCTGCTTCTCCTTCTGCTTCTGCTCTTCTCCTTGTTCTGTTTCTTCTGCTTCTGCTTCTCCTGCTTCTTCTTCTTCTGCTTCTCCTACTTCTCCTTCTGCTTCTCCGTCTCATTCTCCTTCTCCTTCAATTTCTCCTTCTTGTGCTTCTCATTCTGCTTCTGCTTCTCCTGCTTCTGCTTCTTCTGTTTCTCCTTCTGCTTCTCCTTCTGCTTCTCTTTCTGCTTCTTATTCTGCTTCTGCTCCTCCTACTCCTAATCCTTCTCTTTCTCCTTCTTCGTCTTCTGCTTCTCGTCCTGCCTCTGCTTCTTCTGCTTGTTCTGTTTCTTCTGCTTCTGCTTTTCCAGCTTCTGCTGCTTCTGCTTCTCCTTCTGCTTCAGGTTCTCCTTCTGGTTCTTGGGCTTCTTCTGTTTCTTCTGCTTCTGCTTCTCCTGCTACTGCTTCTTCTGCTTCTCTTTCTGCTTCTCCTTATGCTTCTGCTTCTCCTTCTGCTCCTTCTCCTTCTTCTGTTTCTTCTTCTTCTGCTGCTTCTCCCGCTTCTGCTTCTTCTGCTTCTCCTGCTTGTCCTTCTCCTTCTGCTTCTCCTTCTCCTTCTTCTGCTGCTCTTTCTGCTTCTGCTTCTGCTTCTTCTGATTCTTCAACTTCACCTTCTTCTTCTCCTTCTGTTTCTGCTTCTGCGTCTCCTTCTGCTTCACCTTCTGCTGCTCCTTCTCCTTCTTCTGTTTCTACCTCTGCTTCTGCTACTTATGCTTTTTCTTTTTCTTCTGCTTTTGCTTCTCCTGCTTCTTCTGCTTCTCCTGCTTCTCTTTCTGCTTCTGTTTTCCTTCTGTTTCTCCTACTCCTATTCCTTCTCTTTCTCTTTCTCCTTCTTCTTCTTCTGCTTCTCCTGCTGCTCCTTCTTCTGCTTCTTCTGCTTTTTCTGTTCCTTCTTCTTCTTCTGCATCAGCTTCTGCTTCTTCTGCTTCTCCTTCTGCTTCTGATTCTCCTTCTGCTTCTGCTCTTCTCCTTCTTCTGCTTCTGCTTCTCCTGCTTCTTCTTTTTCTGCTTCTCCTACTTCTCCTTCTGCTTCTCCATCCTATTCTCCTTCTCCTTCAATTTCTCCTTCTTGTGCTTCTCATTCTGCTTCTGCTTCTGCTTCTCCTGCTTATGCTTCTTCTGTTTCTCCTTCTGCTTCTCTTTCTGCTTCTAATTCTGCTTCTGCTCCTCCTACTCCTAATCCTTCTCTTTCTCCTTCTTCTTCTTCTGCTTCTCGTTCTGCTTCTGCTTCTTCTGCTTGTTCTGTTTCTTCTGCTTCTGCTTTTCCAGCTTCTCCTGCTTCTGCTTCTCCTTCTGGTTCTTGGGCTTCTTCTGTTTCTTCTGCTTCTCCTGCTACTGCTTCTTCTGCTTCTTCTGCTTATCTTTCTGCTTGTCCTTCTGCTTCTGCTTTTCCTTCTGTTCCGTCTTCTTCTTCTTCTTCTTCTTCTTCTTCTTCTTCTTCTTCTTCTTCTTCTTCTTCTTCTTCTTCTTCTTCTTCTTCTTCTTCTTCTTCTTCTTCTTCTTCTTCTTCTTCTGATTCTCCCGCTTCTGCTTCTTCTGCTTCTCCTACTTGTCCTTCTCGTTCTGCTTCTCCTTCTCCTTCTTCTGCTTCTCTTTCTGCTTCTTCTTCTGCTTCTTCTGATTCTCCAACTTCTCCTTCTTCTTCTCCTTCTGTTTCTGCTTCTCTTTCTGTTTCTGCATCCCCTTCTGCGTTCACCTTCTGCTGCTCCTTCTCCTTCTTCTGTGTCTCCCTCTGCTTCA
>NW_012303246.1:0-3079 GCF_000151885.1 Dipodomys ordii | reverse complement strand
CGCTGTGTTCCCCACTGTGTCCCGCTGTGTCCCCTGCTGTGTCCCCCGCTTTGTCCTCCCTGTGTCCCCCTCTGTGTCCCGCTGTGTCTTCGCTGGGTCCCCCGCTGTGTCCCGCTGTGTCCCCCACTGTGTCCCGCTGTGTCCGACTGTGTGCCGCTCTGTCCCCGCTGTGTCCCGCTGTGTCAGTGGTGTCCCGCTGTGTCCCCGCTGTGTGCCCGCTGTGTCCTGCTGTGTACCCCGCTGTGTCCAGCTGTGTCACCGAGGTGTCCCGCTGTGGCCC
The DNA here is from genome assembly GCF_000151885.1 of Dipodomys ordii. NCBI lineage: Eukaryota > Metazoa > Chordata > Mammalia > Rodentia > Heteromyidae > Dipodomys > Dipodomys ordii. Next base: position 2,799 of record NW_012303246.1, on the reverse strand, counting down.
TACTCGGTCTCTGCTTTGTCCCCCGCTGAGTTCCTCTGTGTCCCGCTGCGTCCTCGCTGTGTCCCCCGCTGTGTCCCGCTCTATCCCCGCTATGTCCCCAGCTGTGTTCTGCTGTGTCTCGCTCTGTACCCCGCTGTGTCTCGCTATGTTCCCGCAGTGTCCCGCTGTGTCCCGCTGTGTCCTCGCTGTGTCCCCCGCTGTGTCCCTCTGTGTCCCCAGCTGTGTACCTCGCTGTGTCCCACTGTGTCCCCGCTGTATCGAGGCTGGGTCCCGCTGGGTCCCGCTGTGTCCTCCCTGTGTCCCCCACTGTGTCCCGCTGTGTCCGACTGTGTCCCGCTCTGTCCCCGCTGTGTGCCCGCTGTGTCCCGCTGTGTCCCCGCTGTGTGCCCGCTGTGTCCCGCTGTGTACCCCGCTGTGTCCGGCTGTGTCACCGAGGTGTCCTGCTGTGGCCCTACTCTGTCTCCGCTCTGTCCCCCTCTTTGTTCCGTTGTGTCCCGCTGTGTCCCCCGCTTTGTCCTACTGTGTCCCCACAGTGTCCCGCTGTGTCCCGCTGTGTCTCACTGTGTCCCGTGGTGTCCCTCTTTGACCCCGCTGTGTCCCCCACTGAGTCCCCTCTGTGTGGCCGCTGTGTCCTGCTGTGTGCTCGCTGTGTCCCCCGATGTCTCCCGCTTTGTCCCCGGCTGAGTTCTGCTGTGTCCCGCTGCGTCCTCGCTGTGTCCCCCGCTGTGGCCCGCTGTGTCCCTGCTCTGTCCCCAGCTGTGTTCTGCTGTGTACAGCTCTGTACCCCGCTGTGTCTCGCTATGTCCCCGCAGTGTCCCGCAGTGTCCCCAGCTGTGTCCCGCTGTGTCCTCGCTGTGTCCTCGCTGTGTCCCCCGCTGTGTCCCGTTTTGTCCTTGCTGTGTACCCCGCTGTGTTCCTCTGTGTCCCCGGCTGTGTCCCGCTGTGTCCCCTGCTGTGTCCCCACTGTGTCACGCTGTGTTTCGCTGTGTCCGGCTGTGTTCTCGCTCTGTCTCCCTCAGTGTCCAGCTGTGTCCTCCCTGTGTCCCCCGCTGTGTCCCGCTGAGTCCCCTGCTGTGTCCCGCTCTGTCCCATCTGTGTCTCTCTGTGTCCAGCTCTGTCCCCGTTGTGTGTCCGCTGTGCCCCGCTGTGTACCCTTCTGTGTCCAGCTGTGTCCCCTCTGTGTCCCACTGTGTCCCTTCTCTGTCCCCCGCTGTCCACCGCTGTGTCCCCCGGCTGTGTCCCGCAGTGTCCCCGCTGTGTCCCGCTGTGTCCTACTGTGTCCCGTGGTGTCCCGCTTTTTCCCCTCTATGTCCCCTGCTGAGTCCCCTCTGTGTCCCCGCTGTGTCCAGCTGTGTCCTCGCTGTGTCCTCCGCTGTCTCCCGCTTTGTCCCACGCTGTGTCCTACTGTGTCCCACTGTGTCCCTGCTGTGTCCCCCGCTGTGTCCCGCTGTGTCCCCCGCTGTGTATTGCTGGGTCCCGCTGTGTCCCCGCTGTGTCCCTGCTGTGTCCGGCTGTGTCCCCCGCTGTGTCCCGCTGTGTCCCGCTGTGTCCCGCGCTGTGTACCGCTGTGTCCCCGCAGGTTCACCGCTGTTTCACGCTGTGTCCTGCTGTGTTCCGTGGTGTCCTGCTTTGTCCCCCGCTGTGTCCCGCTGTGTCCACTGCTGGGTCCGCGCTGGGTCCCGCTGTGTCTCGCTGTTTCCCGCTGTGTCCTCGCATTGTCCCATGCTGTGTTCCGCTGTGTCCTCCCTGTGTCCCCCGCTGTGTCCCGCTGTGTCCCCCGCTGTGCCCCGCAGTGTCCCGCTGTGTCCCGCTGTGTCCTCGCTGTGTCCCACTGTGTCCCCCCTGTTTCCCCGCCGGGTCCTGCTGTGTCCCGCTGTGTCCCGCTGTGTCCCCACTGTATCGACGCTGTGTCCCGCTATGTCCCGCTGTGTCCTCCCTGTGTTCCCCACTGTGTCCCGCTATGTACCCCTCTGTGTCCCCCGCTGTGTCCCGCTGTGTCCCCGCTGTGTCCCAATGTGTCCACGCTGTGTCCCGCGCTGGGTCCCGCTGGGTCCCCCCTGTTTCCCCCGCTGTGTCCCGCTGTGTCCGGCTGTGTCCCCCGCTGTGTCCCCTGCTGTGTCCCCCGCAGTGTCAGCGCTGTGTCCCGCAGTGTCCTCGCTGTGTCCCCCGCTGTCTCCCGCTCTGTACCCCGCTGTGTCTCAAGCTTTGTCCCCGGTGTGTCCCACTGTGTCCCGCTGTGTCCCGCTGTGCCCCCACTGTGTCCAGTTGTGTTCACAGCTGTGTACCACGCTGTGTACCGCTGGGTCCCGCTGTATCCTCGCTGTGTTCCCTGCTGGGTCCCGCTGTGTCCCCCCTGTGTGCCCCGCTGTGTCCCACTGTGTCCCGCTGTGTCCCCCGCTGTGTCCCCCGCTGTGTCCCTATGTATCCCACGCTTTGTCCACCTGTGTCCCCGCAGTTTCCCCGCTGTGTCCCGCTGTTTCCCACTGTGTTGTGTGGTGTCCCGCTTTGTCCCCCGCTTTGTCCCCCGGTGAGTCGCCGGTGTGTCCCCGCTTTGTCCCGCTGAGTCCTCCATGTGTTCCCAGCTGTGTCCCGCTGTGTCCGGCTATGTCCCACGCTGTGTCCCCCACTGTGTCCCTGCAGTGTCAGCGCTGTGTCCCGCTGTGTTCTCGCTGTGTCCCCCGCTGTCTCCCGCTGTGTCCCCCGCTGTGTCCCGCTGTGTCCCCTGCTGTGCCTTGCAGTGTCCCGCTCTGTCCCGCTGTGTCCTCGCTGTGTCCCCGCTGTGTCCCCCGCTGTCTCTGA
>NW_012303245.1:0-3079 GCF_000151885.1 Dipodomys ordii | reverse complement strand
TCAGAGCTTTTTTCTGAGTAGTTTATTTGAAGATGAGAGATGAGAGTGTCATGGGCTTTCCAAGCCCAAGCTGGCTTTGAATGTCAAATTCTCACATCTCAACCTCCTGAGTAGCTAGGATTGCAGGCATGAGCCACTGGAGTTGTATTGGCTATCCTTTTATTGGCTAGAACACACATGAGATTGGTTATTCAGGGAATTTCAGAAAGGATGTAGGCCCAGTCAGTCATGGACTAATGGCATTGCGGAGGTCAACAAGTAGCCAAAGAAGAAGAAGAAGGAGAAGAAGAAGAAGAAGAAGAAGAAGAAGAAGAAGAAGAAGAAGAAGAAGAAGAAGAAGAAGAAGAAGAAGAAGGAGAAGGAGAAGGAGAAGCATAAGGAGAAGCAGTAGAAGCAGAAGAAGCAGAAGCAGGAGAAGCAGAAGCAGAAGAAAAATAATAAGCATAAGAAGCAGAATCAGAGGGAGAAGCAGAAGGAGAAGGAGCAGCAGAAGGAGAAGCAGAAGCAGAAAGAGAAGCAGAAACAGAAGGAGAACAAGAAGGAGAAGCAGGAGAATCAGAAGAAGTATAAGTAGAAGCAGAAAGAGAAGGAGAAGAAGGAGAAGCAGAAGTAGAAGTAGAATCAGAAGAAACAGAAGAAGAAGAAGCAGAATAAACAGAAGCAAAAGAAACAGAAGAAGGAGAAGAACAGAAGCAGAAGCAGAAGGAGAAGCAGAAGCAGAAGGAGAAGCAGAAAGAGAAGCAGGAGAAGCAGAAGAAGAAGAAACAGAAGAAGCCGAAGAAGCAGAAGCAGAATCTGAAGCAGAAGGAGAAACAGAAGAAGCACAATCTGAAGCAGAAGCAGAAGAAACAGAAATAGTAGAATAAACAGAAGCAGAAGCAGCAGGAGAAGCAGAAACAGAAGAAGGAGAAGGCAAAAGAAAAGGATTAGGAGTAGGAGAAGCAGAAAGATAAGCAGAAGCAGAAAGAGAAGCAGAAGGAAAAGCAGCACGAGAAGCAGGAGAAGCAGAAGAAGCAGAAGCAGGAGAAGCAGAAAAAAACAGAAGACGCAGAAGCAGAATGAGAAGCAGAAGGAGAAATTGAAGCAGAAGGAGAAGCAGAAGAAGAAGGAGAAGGAGAGGGAGAAGCAGAAAGAGAAGCAGAACGAGAAGCAGGACAAGGAGCAGCAGGAGAAGCAGAAGCAGAAGAAACAGAAGGAGAAGAAGCAGAAGCAGAAGGAAAAGCAGAAACAGAAGGAAAAGCAGAAGGAGAAGCAGGAGAAGCAGAAGAAGCAGCAGCAGGAGAAGCAGAAGCAGAAGAAGCCGAAGAAGCAGAAGCAGAAACTGAAGCAGAAGGAGAAGCAGGAGAAGGAGAAGAAGCAGAATCTGGAGAAGCAGAAGGAGAAACAGAAGCATAAAGAGAAGAAAAAGCAGAAGGAGAAGCAGAAGGAGAAGTAGAAGAAACAGAAGAAGTAGACGCAGTAGCAGAAGCAGCAGAAGATGCAGAAGGAGGAGAAGCAGAAGGAAAAGCAGAAGAACGAGAAGGAGAAGGAGAAGAAGAAACAGAAAGAGAAGCAGAAAGAGAAGCAGAAGAAGGAGCAGGAGAAGGAAAAGCAGAAGGAGAAGCAAAAAGAGCAGCAGAAGGAGAAGCAGGAGAAGCAGAAAAAGGAGAAGCATAAGCAGAAGAAACAGGAGAAGGACAAGAAGCAGAAGCAGAAGGAGAAGCAGAAACAAAAGGAAAAGCAGAAGGAGAAGCAGGAGAAGCAGAAGAAGCAGCAGCAGGAGAAGCAGAAGCAGAAGAAGCCGAAGAAGCAGAAGCAGAACCTGAAGCAGAAGGAGAAGCAGGAGAAGGAGAAGAAGCAGAATCTGGAGAAGCAGAAGGAGAAGCAGAAGCAGAAAGAGAAGCAGACGAAGAGAAGGAGAACGAGAAGCAGGAGAAGCAGAAGAAGAAGAAACAGAAGAAGGAGAAATAGCAGAAGGAGAAGCAGAAGGAGAAGCAGAAAGTGAAGTAGAAACAGAAGGAGAAGCAGAAAGAGAAGGAGGGGAAGCAGAAAAAGCAGAAGCATAAGAATCCGAAGAAGCAGAAGCAGAACCTGAAGCAGGAGAAGTAGAAGAAGCAGAATCTGGAGAAGCAGAAGGAGAAGCAGAAGCAAAAAGAGAATCAAAAGCAGAAGTAGAAGTAGAAGAAAAAAAAGAAGCAGAAGCAGTAGTCGTTGTAGCAGAAGGAAAAGCAGTAGGAAAAGCAGAAGAACGAGAAGGAGAAGGAGAAGCAGAAGGAGAATCAAAAGGAGAAGCAGAAGCAGAAGCAGAAGAAGCAGTAGAAGGACAAGCAGAAGCAGAAGATGCAGAAGGAGAAGCAGAAGAAGCAGAAGCAGAAGAAGAAGCAGAAGTAGGAGAAGGAGAAGGAGAAGGAAGGGCAGCAGAAGCAATAGGAGAAGCAGAAGGAGAAGCAGAAGAATGAGAAGAAGAAAGAGAAGCAGGAGAAGCACAAATGCAGAAGCAGGAGAAGCAGAAACAGAAGATACAGAAGAAGAAGAAGAAGAAGAAGATGATGAAGAAGAAGAAGCAATAGGAGAAGAAGAAGCAAAAGAAGAATGAGAAGCAGGAAAGCAGAAGGAGAAGAAGAAGCAGCAGAAGTAGAAGCAGAAGGAGAAGTAGAAGAAGGAGAAGGAGGAGCAGAAGGACAAGCAGCAGGAGAAGCAGAAAGAGAAGCAGGAGAAGCAGAAGAAGCAGGAGAAGCAGAAGCAGAAGAAAAAGAAGAAGCATGAGAAGCAGAAGCAGAGGGAGAAGGAGAAGATGTAGAAGCAGAAGGAGAAGCAGAAGGAAAAGCAGAAGAACGAGAAGGAGAAGGAGAAACAGAAGGAGAAGCAGAAGGAGAGGCAGAGGGAGAAGCCGAAGGAGAAGCAGGAAAATCAGAAGAAGCAGAAGCAAAAGGTGAACCAAAAGAAGCAGGAGAAGCAGAAGCAGAGGAAGAAGCATAAGAACAAGCACAAGCAGAAGGAGATGCAGAAGGAGAAGCAGGAGAAGCAGAAGAAGCAGAAGCTGAAGGAGAAGGAGAAGTAGGCGATGGAGAAGGAGAAGGAGGAGAAGCAGAAGCAGAAG
>NW_012303244.1:0-3079 GCF_000151885.1 Dipodomys ordii | reverse complement strand
GAAAGAGAAGCAGAAGAAGGAGCAGGAGAAGGAAAAGCAGCAGGAGAAGCAGAAAGAGAAGCAGAAGGAGAAGAAGGAGATGCAGAAACAGGAGAAGCAGAAGCAGAAGAAACAGGAGAAGGACAAGAAGCAGAAGCAGAAGGAGAAGCAGAAACAGAAAGAGAAGCAAAAAGAGAAGGAGGGAAGCAGAAGAAGCAGGAGAAGCAGAAGCATAAGAATCCGAAGAAGCAGAAGCAGAACCTGAAGCAGAAGGAGAAGCAGAAGAAGCAGAATCTGGAGGAGCAGAATGAGAAGCTGAAGGAGAAGCAGAAGCAGAATGAGAATCAAAAGCAGAAGGATTAGCAGAAGAAACAGAAGAATAGAATCAGTAGCCGTTGTAGCAGAAGCAGAAGGAGAAGCAGAAGGAAAAGCAGAAGAACAAGAAAGAGAAGGAGAAACAGAAGGAGAAGCAGAAGGAGAAGCAGAAAGAGAAGCAGGTAAAGCAGAAGAAGAAGAAGCAGAAGGAGAATTAGAAGGAGAAGCAGAAGAAGGAGAAGGAGAAGCAGAAGCAGAAGAAGATGCAGAAGGAGAAGCAGGAGAAGCAGAAGAAGCAGAAGGAGAAGCAGGAAAAGCAAAAGAAGCAGAGGAAAAAGTAGAAGCAAAAGAAGGAGAAGGAGACGCAGAAGCAGAAGCAGAAGAAGAAGCATAAGGACAAGCACAATCAGAAGGAGGTGCAGAAGGAGAAGCAGGAGAAGCAGAAGAAGCAGAAGCTGAAGGAGAAGCAGAAGTAGGAGACGGAGGATATGCAGAAGCAGAAGGAGAAGCAGAAGAGGAATGAGAAGCAGAAAAAGAAGCAGGAGAAGCACAATAAGCAGAAGCAGGAGAAGCCGAAAGAAAAGAAGCAGAAGAAGCAGAAACAGAAGCAGAAGGAGAAGCAGAAGCAGAAGGAGAAGCAGCAGAAGAAGTAGAACCAGAAATTCAGGCAGGAGAAACAGAAGAAGAAGAAGCATAAGGAGAAGCAAAAAGAGAAGCAGAAGGAGAAGTAGAAGAAGCAGCAGAAGAAGCAGAAAAACAAGCAGGAGAAGCAGAAGTAGAAAGAGAATTAGAAGCAGAAGAAGCAGAAGCAGAAGAAGAAGCAGTAGAAGCATAAGAAGCAGAAGCAGGAGAAGCAGAAGCAGAAAAACAAGAAGAAGCATAAGAAGCAGAAGCAGAAGCAGAGGGAGAAACAGAAGAAGGAGAAGGAGCAGCAGAAGGTGAAGCAGAAGGAGATGCAGAAACAGAAAGAGAAGCAAAAACAGAAGGAGAAGAAGAAGGATTAGTTGGAGAATCAGAAGAAGCAGAAGCAGAAAGAGAAGCAGTATAAGGAGAAGGACAAGCAGAAGCAGAGGAAAGGAAGGAGAAGCAGAAGAAGCAGAAGCGGGAGAAGCAGAAGAAGAAGAATCAGAAGAAGCCAAAGAAGCAGAAGCAGTACCTGAAGCAGAAGAAATAGAACAAGCAGAAGAAGCAGAAGCAGAAGCAGAATGAGAAGCAGAAGAAGAGGAAGGAGAAGGAGAAAGAGAAGGATTAGGAGTAGGAAGAGCAGACGGAGAATCAGAAGCAGAACGAGAAGCAGAAGGAGCAGCAGAAGGAGAAGCAGAAGGAGAAACAGAAGGAGGTGCAGAAGCAGAAGAAGCAGCAGAAGGAGAAGCAGAAGCAGAAGGAGATGCAGAAGGAGAAGAAGGAGAAGCAGAAGAAGCAAAAGCAGGAGAAGCAGAAGTAGGAGAAGGACAATGAGAAGGAAGGGCAGCAGAAGGAATAGGAGAAGCGAAGGAGAAGCGAAGCAGAATGAGAAGCAGAAAGAGAAACAGTAGAAGCAGAAGAAGCAGGAAAAGCAGAAGCAGGCGATAGAGAAGAAGAAGAAGAAGAAGAAGAAGAAGAAGAAGAAGAAGAAGAAGAAGAAGAAGAAGAAGAAGAAGAAGAAGAAGAAGAAAAAGAAGAAGAAGGAGAAGCATAAGGAGGAGTAGTAGAAGCAGAAGAAGCAGAAACAGGAGAAGCTGAAGATAAAGAATAAGCAAATGAAGCAGAAGCACAAGCAGTGTGAGAAGCAGAAGAAGGAGAAGGAGAAGGAGCAGCAGAAAGAGAAGCAGAAGCAGAAAGAGAAGCAGAAACAGAAGGAGAACAAGAAAGAGAAGCAGGAGAATCAGAAGAAGCAGAAAGAGAAGGAGAAAAAGGAGAAGCAGAAGTAGAATCAGAAGAAACAGAAGAAGAAGAAGAAGAAGAAGAAGAAGAAGAAGAAGAAGAAACAGAAGCAAAAGAAACAGAAGAAGGAGAAGACCAGAAGCAGAAGCAGAAGGAGAAGCAGAAGCAGAAGGAGAAGCAGAAAGAGAAGCAGGAGAAGCAGAAGAAGCAGGAGAAGCAGAAGCAGAAGAAACAGGAGAAGCCGACGAAGCAGAAGCAGAATCTGAAGCAGAAGGAGAAACAGAAGAAGCACAATCTGAAGCAGAAGCAGAAGAAAAAGAAATAGTAGAATAAGCCGAAGCAGAAGCACCAGGAAAAGTAGAGGAACAAGAAGGAGAAGGCGAAAGAGAAGGATTAGGAGTAGGAGAAGCAAAAGGTTAAGCAGAAGCAGAAAGAGACGCAGAAGGAGAAGCAGCACGAGAAGTAGGAGTAGCAGGAGAAGAAGAAGCAGGAGAAGCAGAAGAAACAGAAGGCGCAGAGGCAGAATGAGAAGCAGAAGGAGAAATTGAAGCAGAAGCAGAAGCAGAAGGAGAAGCAGAAGCAGAAGAAGAAGCAGAAGAAGGAGAAGGAAAAGGAGGAGGAGAAAGAGAAGCAGAAAGAGAAGCAGAACGAGAAGCAGGAGAAGCAGAAGCTGGAGAAGCCGAAGCAGAAGAAACAGAAGAAGGGGAAGAAGCAGAAGAAGAAGGAGAAGCAGAAACAGAAGGAAAAGCAGAAATAGAAGCAGGAGCAGCAGAAGAAGCAGCAGCAGGAGAAGCAGAAGCAGAAGAAGCCGAAGAAGCAGAAGCAGAACCTGAAGCATAAGGAGATACAGGAGAAGCAGAAGAAGCAGAATCTGGAGAAGAAGAAGGAGAACCAGAAGGAGAAGCAGAAGCAGAAAGAGAAG
>NW_012303243.1:0-3079 GCF_000151885.1 Dipodomys ordii | reverse complement strand
CCTGATATTTCCAGATCCGAAAGGTGAATCCAATGGAATAGCTGAGAAATGGTGAAGGAGTAGGTATTTGAGTAACTGAAGGGAGAAGCCGATAGTGGAGCCGAATTGGTGCATGAAAAGGTATATGCAGCAGGTGAAGCTGAAAGAGCAGCCGTATTGTGAAGCAGAAGCAGTAGCAGTAGTAGAAGCAGAAGAAGGAGAAGCAGAAGGAGAAGCATAAAGAGTATCAGATGGAGATGCAGGAGAAGCAGAAGCAGGAGAAGCAGAATCAGAAGAAATAGAAGTAGGATAAGAAGCAGAAGCAGAAAGAGAAGCAGAAACAGAAGTAGAAGCAGAAATAGAAGCAGAAGAAGCTAAAGAAGCAGAAGCAGAACCTCAAGCAGAAGGAGAAGCAGGAGAAGCAGAAGAAGCAGAATCTGGAGAAGAAGGAGAAGCAGAAGGAGAAGCAGAAGCAGAAAGAGAAGCAAAAGCTGAAGGAGAAGAAGAAAGAGAAGCAGAAGAAACAGAAGAAGCAGAAGCAGAAGCAGTAGCAGAAGAACCTGAAGATGCAGAAGCAGATAGAGAAGCAGAAGGAATAGCAGAATAACGATAAGGAGAAACAGAAGGAGAAGAAGAATGAGAAGCAGAAGGAGAAGCAGGAAAAACAGAAGAAGCAGAAACAGACGGAGAAGCAGAAGAAGGAGAAGCAGAAGCAGAAGAAGAAGCAGAAGGAAAAGCACAAGCAGAAGGAGAAGGAGTAGCAGGAGAAGCAGAAGAAGCAGAAGCAGAAGGAGAAGAAGAAGGAGAAGAAGCAGAATCAGAAGAAGCAGAAGGAGAAGTAGAAAGACAAGCCGACGAAGAGAAGCAGAACGAGAAGCAGGAGAAGCAGAAGAAGCAGAGCGGGAGAAGCAGAAGAAGAAGAAATAGAAGGAGCAGAAGCAGAAGGAGGAGCAGAAGCAGAAGGAGAAGCAGAAAGAGAAGCAGGAAAAGCAGAAGAAGCAGAAGCAGGAGAAGCAGAAGCAGAAGAAACAGGAGAAGGACAAGAAGCAGAAGCAGAAGCAGAAGGAGAAGCAGAAAGAGAAGCACTAGAAGCAGAAGACGCAGGAAAAGCAGAAGCAGCAGAAAGAGAAGAAGAAGAAGAAGAAGAAGAAGAAGAAGAAGAAGAAGAAGAAGAAGAAGAAGAAGAAGAAGAAGAAGAAGAAGAAGAAGAAGAAGAAGAAGAAGAAGAAGAAGAAGAAGAAGAAGAAGAAGGAGAAGGAGAAGGAGAAGGAGAAGGAGAAGGAGAAGGAGAAGAAGAAGGAGAAGGAGAAGGAGAAGCAGTAGAAGCAGAAGAAGCAGAAGAAGCAGAAGCAGGAGAAGCAGAAGCAGAAGAAAAAGAATAAGCATAAGAAGCAGAATCAGAGGGAGAAGCAGAAGAAAGAGAAGCAGAAGCAGAAGAAGCAGCAGAAGGAGAAGGAGAAGCAGAAGCAGAAGAAGATGCAGAAGGAGAAATAGAAGAAGCAGAAGAAGGAGAAGGAGAAGGCGAAAGAGAAGGTTTAGGAGTAGGAGAAGCAAAAGGATAAGCAGAAGCAGAAAGAGACGCAGAAGGAGAAGCAGCACGAGAAGTAGGAGAAGCAGGAGAAGCAGAAGCAGGAGAAGCAGAGGAAACAGAAGACGCAGAAGCAGAATGAGAAGCAGAAGGAGAAATTGAAGCAGAAGCAGAAGCAGAAGGAGAAGCAGAAGAAGAAGGAGAAGCAGAAGAAGGAGAAGGAGAAGCAGAAAGAGAAGCAGAAAGAGAAGCAGCACGAGAAGTAGGAGAAGCAGGAGAAGCAGAAGCAGGAGAAGCAGAAGAAACAGAAGACGCAGAAGCAGAATGAGAAGCCGAATGAGAAATTGAAGCAGAAGCAGAAGCAGAAGGAGAAGCAGAAGCAGAAGGAGAATCAGAAGAAGGAGAAGGAGAAGCAGAAAGAGAAGGACAACGAGAAGCAGGAGAAGCAGAAGCAGAAGAAACATAGGAAGGAGAAGAAGCAGAAGGAGAACAAAAACAGAAGGAAAAGCAGAAAGAGAAGCAAGAGAAGCAGAAGAAGCAGCAGCAGGAGAAGCAGAAGCAGAAGAAGCAGAAGCAGAACCTGAAGCAGAAAGAGAAGCAGGAGAAGCAGAAGAAGCAGAATCTGGAGAAGCAGAAGGAGAAGCAGAAGCAGAAGGAGAAGCAAAAGCAGAAGGAGAAGCAGAAGGGGAAGCAGAAGAAACAGAAGAAGCAGAGGCAGTAGCAGAAGAAGCAGAAGATGCAGAAGCAGAAGGAGAAGCAGAAGGAAAAGCAGAAGAACGAGAAAGAGAAGGAGTAGGAGAAACAGAAGGAGAAGCAGAAAGAGAAGCAGAAGTAGGAGCAGGAGAAGGAAAAGCAGCAGGAGAAGCAGAAAGAGCAGCAGAAGGAGAAGCAGGAGATACAGAAACTTGAGAAGCAGAAGCAGAAGAAACACAAGAAGGACAAGAAGCAGAAGCAGAAGGAGAAGCAGAAACAGAAGGAGAAGCAGGAAGAGAAGGAGGGAAAGCAGAAGAAGCAGAAGCAGGAGAAGCAGAAGCATAAGAGTGTGAAGAAGCAGAAGGAGAACCTGAAGCAGAAGGAGAAGCAGGAGAAGCAGAAGAAGCAGAATCTGGAGAAGCAGAAGGAGAAGCAAAAGGAGAAGCAGAAGCAGAAAGAGAATCAAAAGCAGAAGGAGAAGCAGAAGAAACAGAAGAAGTAGAAGCAGTAGGAGTTGTAGCAGAAGCACAACGAGAAGCAGAAGGAAAAGCAGAAGAACAAGAAGGAGAAGGGAAACAGAAGGACAAGCAGTAGGAGAATAAGAAGGATAAGCAGAAGAAGGAGAAGGAGAAGCAGAAGAAGATGCAGAAGGAGAAGCAGTAGAAGCAGAAGCAGAAGGAGAAGCAGGAAAAGCAGAAGAAGCAGAAGCAAAAGGAGAAGCAAAAGAAGGAGAAGAAGAAGCAGAAGCATAAGGACAAGCACAAGCAGAAGGAGGTGCAGAACGAGAAGCAGGAGGAGCAGAAGAAGCAGAAGCTGAAGGAGAAGCAGAAGTAGGAGAAGGTGAAGGAGGAGAAGCAGAAGGAGAAGCAGAAGCAGAAT
>NW_012303242.1:0-3080 GCF_000151885.1 Dipodomys ordii | reverse complement strand
AGCTGGGGACACTGCGGGACACAGCGGGACACAGCGGGACACAGCGGGGACAAAGCGTGACACAAAGCGGTGGACAGAGCGGGAGACAGAGGTGGAAACAGCGAGGACACAGCGGGACACAACGAGGACACAGAGGTGTCTCAGGGGGGGCCACAGCGGGGGACAAAGCGGGACACCACGGCACACTGCGGGACACAGCGTGAAACAGTGGTGAACATGCGGGGACACAGCGAGGGACACAGCGGGACACAGCGGGGACACAGCGGGGGCAATGCGGGACCCAGCAGGACACAGCGGAACACAGCAGGACACAGCAGGGGACACAGCGGGACACAGCGGGGGACACAGCGGGACACAGCGGGGACACAGAGGGGACTCAGCAGTGGACATAGCGGGGGACAAAGCGGGACACCACAGGACACAGTGGGACACAGCGGGACACAGCGGGGACACTGCGGGGACACAGCGGGACAAAACGGGGGACCCAGCGGGACACAGCGGGACCCAGCAGGACCCAGCGGGGAAACAGGGGGGACACAGTTTGACACAGCGAGGACACAGCGGGACACAGCGGGACACTGCGGGGCACAGCGGGGGACACAGCCGGACACAGCAGGGACACAGTAGGACACAGCGTGGGACAAAGCGGGAGACAGCGGAGGACAAAGCGGGGACACAGCTGGACAAAGCGGGGACACAGAGGGGACTCAGCAGGGGACATAGAGGGGAAAAAGCGGGACACCAAGGGACACAGTAGGACACAGCGGGACACAGCGGGGACACTGCGGGACACAGCCGGGGGACACAGCGGTGGACAGCGGGGGAAAGAGAAGGGACACAGTGGGACACAGAGGGGACACAGCTGGACACAGAAGGGTACACAGCGGGGCACAGCGGACACACAACAGGGACAGAGCTGGACACAGCGGGACACAGCGGGACACAGCAGGGGACTCAGCGGGACACAGCGGGGGACACAGGGAAGACACAGCTGGACACTGAGGGAGACAGAGCGAGGACACAGCCGGACACAGCGAAACACAGCGTGACACAGTGGGGACACAGCAGGGGACACAGCGGGACACAGCGGGGGACACAGAGGGACATAGCAGGGTACACAGCAGGCACAAAGCGGGACACAGCAGGGGACACAGCGAGGACAAAGCGAGACACAGCAGTGACACAGCGGGACACAGCTGGGGACACTGCGGGACACAGCGGGACACAGCGGGGACACAGCAAGGACACAGCAGTGGACACAGCAGGACACAGCGGGAGACAGAGCGGGACACAGCGGGACACAGCGAGAGACACAGCGGGGGACACAGCGGGACAGAGCGGGGAACAAAGAGAGGACACAGCTGGACCCAGCGGGACACAGTGGTGACACAGCAAGGACACAGCGGGGGACACAGCGGGACACAGCGGGACACAGCGGGGGACACAGCGAGTGACACAGCGGGGGACACAGCGGGACACAGTGGGGAACACAGAGAGAGACACAGCAGGACCCAGCGAGACACAGCGTTGATACAGCAGGAGCACAGCGGTGTACACAGCTGTTTACACAACGCGACACAGTGGGGGACACAGCGGGACACAGCGGGACAAAGTGGGGCACAGCGGGGACAAAACGGGAGACACAGTGGGGAACAGAGCAGGACACAGCGGGGGACACAGAAAGGACACAGTGGGGACACAGCGAGACTCAGCCGGGGACACAGCGGGGGACAAAGCGGGACACCACGGGACACAGTGGGACACAGCGGGGTCACTGCGGGACACAGTGGGGGAAAAAGCGGGAAACAGGGGGACACAGCGGGGACGCGCAGCGGGACACAGCGGGACACAGCGGGACACGGCGGGGGACACAGCGGGACACAGAGGGGGACACAGCGAGGACACAGCGGGACACAGAGGGACACAGCGGGGGACAGAGCGAGGACACAGTGGGGGACAAAGTGGGGGAAACAGCTGGACATAGCGGGGAACACAGCAAGGACACATCGGGACCCATCGGGACACAGCGTCGATACAGCGGAGACACAGTGTTACACAGCATGGTACAAAGCTGTGGACACAACGGGACACAGTGGGGGCACAGCGGGACACAGCGGGACGCAGTGGGACACAGCGGGACACAGCGGGACACAGTGGGGACAGAGCGGGACACAGTCGGACACAGCGGGACACAGCGGGAGACAAAGAGGGACACCACGGAACACAGCGGGACACAGCAGGAAACAGCAGTGACACTGCGGGGACACAGTGGGACACAGTGGGGGACACAGCGGGACACAGAGAGGGACAGAGTGGGACACAGTGGGGGACACAGCTGGACACAGCAGGGGAAACAGTGGGGGACACAGCGGGACACAGCGGGACACAGCGAGGACACAGCGGGACAGAGCGGGACACTGCAGGGCACAGCGGGGGACACAGCGGGACACAGCATGGGACACAGCGAGGACACAACGGAACACAGAGTGGGACACAGTGAGGACACAGCGGGACACAGCGGGACACAGCCAGGTCCTAGGAGTGGACACAGCGGGACACAGCGGGGGACACAGCGGGACACAGCGGGGGACACATGGAGGACTCAGCGGGACAAAGCGAGGACACAGCGGCGACTCACCGGGGGACACAGCGGGGGACAAAGCGGGACACCACAGAACACGGTGGGAAACAGCGGGACACAGCGGGGAAACTGCGGGGACACAGGGAGACAAAGCGTGGGACACATAGGGACACAGCGGGGGACACAGTGGGGGACACAGCGGGACACAGCAGGGGGATACAGCGAGGAAACCACGGAACACAACGGGACACAGCGGGAAACAGAGGGGATCCTGCGGGGACACAGCGGTACACAGTGGGGGTCACAGTGGGAAACAGCGGGGGACACAGCGGGACACAGTGGGGGACAAAGCCAGGACACAGCGGGACACAACGTTACACAGCAGGGGGACACAGCGAGGACAACACGGAACACAGCGGGACACAGCGGGAAAAAGAGGGGAACCTGCGGGGACACAGTGGTACACAGTGGGGGACACAGTGGGAAACAGCGGGGGTGA
>NW_012303241.1:0-3080 GCF_000151885.1 Dipodomys ordii | reverse complement strand
GCTGTGTCCTCTGTGTCCCCCGCTGTGTCCCCCGCTATGTCTCGCTGTGTCCCCCGCTGTGTCCCACTCTGTCCTTGCTGTGTCCCCCGTTCTGTGCCGCTGTGTCCTCGCTGTGTTCCCGGCTGTTTCCCGCTGTGTCCTGCTGTGTCACGCTCTTTCCCCACTGTGTCCCCGCTGTTTCCCTCTGTGTACCCCGCTGTGTCCAGCTTTTTCCCCGCTGTGTCTCGCTGTGTCCCCCACTCTGTCCCCCACTGTGTCCCGCTGTGTACCGCTGTTTCGCATTGTGTCCCCCACTGTGTCCCGCTGTGTCCCCGCAGGTTCACCTCTGTTTCCTGCTGTGTCCCGCTGTGTTCCGTGGTGTCCTCGCTGTGTCCCCCTGCTGTGTCCCGCTGTGTCCCGCTGTGTCCCGCTGTGTCCCCGCAGGTTCACCTCTGTTTCCCGCTGTGTCCCGTTGTGTGCCGCTGTGTCCTCGCTGAGTCCCCTACTGTCTCCCTCTCTGTCCCCCGCTTTGTCTCACGCTTTGTCCCCGCTGTGTCCCAATGTGTAACGCTGTGTCCGGCTGTGACCCCACTGTGTCCCGTTGTGTCCACAGCTGTGTACCACGCTGTGTACCACGCTGTGTAACGCTGTGTCCCCGCTGTATCGACGCTGTGTCCCGCTGTGTCCCGCTGTGTCCTCGCTGTGTTCCCTGCTGTGTCCCGCTGTGTCCACTGCTGTGTCCCCAGCTTTGTCCTCGCTGTGTCCCTGCTGTGTCCTGCTGTGTCCTCACTGGGACCACCACTGTGTGTCGCTGTGTCCACCGCTGTGTCCCGCTGTGTCCAGCTGTGTCCCGCTTTGTCCCCGCTGTGTCCCGCTGTGTCCCGCTGTGTCCCCGCTGTGTGCCTGCTGTGTCCCGCTGTGTCTCCCGCTTTGTCCCGCTGTGTCCCACTGTGTCCCCGCTGTGTCCCGCTGTGTCCCGCTGTGTCCCCGCTGTGTGCCCGCTCTGTCCCGCTGTGTATCCCGCTGTGTCCAGTTGTGTCACCGCTGTGTCTCGCTGTGGCCACTCTCTGTCTCCGCTGTCCCCCGCTGGGTCCCCCGCTGTGGCCCGCTGTGGCCCGCTGTGTCCCCCGCTTTGTCCTGCTGTGTCCCGCAGTGTCCCCGCTGTGTCCCGCTGTGTAACACTCTGTCCCGTGGTGTCCCACTTTGTCCCACGCTGTGTGCCCCGCTGAGTCCCCTCTGTGTCGCCGCTGTGTCCCCCTGTGTCCTCGCTGTGTCCCCCGCTGTCTCCCGCTTTGTCCCTCGCTGTGTTCCGCTGTGTCCCACTGTGTCCCCGCTGTGTCCCCAGCTGCGTCCCGCTGTGTCCCGCTGTGTCCCGCTGTGTCCCTGCTGTATCGACACTGTCTCCTGCTGGATCCCGCTGTGTCCTCGATGTGTTCCCCGCTGTGTCCCGCTGTGTCCCCAGCTGTGTCTCCCGCTGTGTCCCGCTGTGTCCTCGCTGGGTCCCCTGCTGTGTCCCGCTGTGACACCCGCTGTGTTCCGCTTTGTCCCGCTATGTCCCGCTGTGTCACCGCTGTGTGCCCGCTGTGTCCCGTTGTGTACTCTGTTGTGTCCAGCTGTGTCACCGTTGTGTCTCGCATTGCCCCCTCTCTGTCTCCGCTGTCCCCCGCTGTGTCCCCCGCTGTGTCCTGCTGTGTCCCGCTGTGTCCCCCGCTTTGTCCCGCTGAGTCCCATCTGTGTCGCCGCTGTGTCCCGCTGTGTCCTCGCTGTGTCCCCGGCTGTCTGCCGCTTTGTCCCTGCTGTGTCCCTAGCTGTGTCCCGCTGTGTCCCCCGCTTTGTCCCGCTGAGTCCCATCTGTGTCGCCGCTGTGTCCCACTATGTTCCCGCAGTGTCCCCGCTGTGTCCCGCTGTGTCCCGCTGTGTCCTCGCTGTGTCCCCCGAGTGTCCCGTTGTGTCCCCATCTGTGCACCCCGCTGTGTCCCGCTGTGTCCCCGCTGTAACGGCGCTGGGTCCCGCTGGGTCCCGCTATGTCCTCCCTGTGTTCCCCGCTGTGTCCCGCTGTGTCCCCCGCTGTGTCCCGCTGTGTCTCACTGTGTCCTGCTGTGTCCTCGCTGTGTTCTCCGCTGTATCCCGATGTGTCCCCCGCTGAGTCCCCGCTGTGTCCCTGCTGTGTCCCAATGTGTCCTCGCTGTGTCCCCCGCTGTGTCCCGCTGTGTCCTCCCTGTGTCCCCCGCTGTGTCCCGCTGAGTCCCGCTGTGTCCCCTGCTGTGTTCCCCGCTGTGTACCGCTGTGTCCCCCGCAGTGTCAGCGCTGTGTCCCGATGTGTCCTCGATGTGTCCCCCACAGTCTCCCGCTCTGTACCCCGCTGTGTCTCAAGCTTTGTGCCTGCTGTGTTCCACTGTGTCGCGCTGTGTCCCGCTGTGTTCACAGCTGTGTACCTCGCTGTGTAACGCTCTGTCCCCGCTGTATCGACGCTGTGTCGCGCAGGGTCCCGCTGTGTCCTCGCTGTGTTCCCCGCTGTGTCCCGCTGTGTCTGCCACTGTGTCCCGCTTTGTCTACGGCTGTGTCCCCGCTGTGTTCCGCTATGTCCTCGCTTTTTTACCCTCTGTGTCCCGCTGTGTCCCTGCTGTATCGACGCTGGGTCCCCCTGGGTCCCGCTGTGTCATCTCTGTGTCCCCCGCTGGGTCCCTGCTGTGTCCCATCTGTGTCCCGCTGTGAACTGCTGTGTCCCCCGCTGAGTCCCGTTGTGTCCCTCTGTGTCCCCCGCTGTGTCCCCCGCTATGTCTTTCTGTGTCCCCGGCTGTGTCCCACTGTGAACTTGCTGTGTCCCCCGTTGTGTGCCGCTGTGTCCTCGCTGTGTCCCCCGATGTTTCCCGCTGTGTCCTGCTGTGTCACGCTGCTTCCCAGCTGTGTAACAGCTGTGTCCCTCTGTGTACCCCGCTGTGTCCAGCTTTGTCCCAGCTGTGTCTCGCTGTGTCCCACGCTCTGTCCCCCACTGTGTCCCATTTGTGTCCCCCGCTGTTTCCCACTGTGTCCCCCACTGTGTACCACTGTGTCCCCGCAGGTTCCCCTCTATTTCCCGCTGTGTCCGGCTGTGTTCCGTG
>NW_012303240.1:0-3080 GCF_000151885.1 Dipodomys ordii | reverse complement strand
AGGAGGAGACAGAGCAGGACACAGCGAGGACACAGCGGGACAATATTCAGGGTACACAGCAGGGGACACAGCGGGACACAGCGGGACACAGCGGGGGACACAGCGGGACACAGCGGGGGACAAAGCGAGGACACAGCGGGATACAGCGGGGGACACAGCGAGGGCACAGCGGGGGACACACCGGGGGACACAGCGGAACACAGCAGGGAACACAGCGAGGACACAGCGGGACCCAGCAGGACACAGCGTCGATACAGCGGGGATACAGTGTTACACAGTGTGGTACACATCTGTGGACACAAGGGGACACAGTGTGGGCACAGCGGGACACAGCGGTACACAGTGGGACAAAGCAAGGACAAATCGTGAGACACAGTGAGGGACAGAGCTCGAGACAGCGGGGGACACAGCTAGGACACAGCAGGGCACAGCGGGACACAGCAGGGACAGAGCGGGACACAGCGGGACACAGCGGGACACAGCGGGGGACACAGAGGGACCCAGCGGGGAACCCAGCGAGGACACAGCAGGACAAAGCGGGGGACATAGCGGTGACAAAGCTGGACACAACGGAGTACATAGCAGGACCCAGCGGGACACAGCGTCGATACAGCAGGGACACAGCATTACACAGTATGGTACACAGCTGTGGACACAACGGGACACAGCGGGGGCACAGCGGGACACAGCGGAACACAGCGGGACACAGCAGGGCAAAGCGTGAGACACAGTAGGGGACAGAGAGTGAGACAGCGGGGGACACAGCGAGGATACAGCGGGACACAGCGGGGGAAACAGCGGGACACAGCGGTGGACACAGGGGGACAGAGCGGGGGACACAGCGGGACACAGCGGGGGAAACAGCGGGACACAGCGGTGGACACAGCGGGACAGAGCGGGGACACAGCGGGACACAGCGGTGGACACAGCGGGACACAGCGGTGGACACAGCGAGGACACAGCGGGATCCAGCGGGACACAGCGTAGATACAGCGGGGACAGAGTGGGCCACAGCGGGGTACACAGCTGGGGACACAACGGGGCACATCGGGGGACACAGCAAGGACTCAGCGGAACACAGCGTGGGACACAGTGAGGACACAGGGGGACACAGCGGGACACAGCGGGACACAGCAGGAACACAGCAGTAGACACAGCGGGAAACAGCAGGGGTCACAGTGGGACACAGCGGGGGACACAGGGATGACAGAGCGCGACACAGCGGGGACACAGCGGGGACTCAGCGGGGGACACAGCGGGGGACAAAGCGGGACACCACGGGACACAGCAGGAAACAGCGGTAACCCTGCTGGGACACAGCGGGACACAGCAGGGGACACAGCAAGGACACAGCGGGACACAGCAGGGGACAGTGCGAGGACACAGCGGGGGACACTGCGAGACACAGAGGGGAACACAGCGAGGACACAGCGGGACCCAGCGGGACACAGCGTCGATACAGCGGGGACACAGCTTTACACAGCGTGGTACACAGCTGTGGACACAACGGGACACAGTGGGGGCACAGCGGGACACAGCAGAACACAGTAGGAGACAGCGGGGACAAAGCGTGAGACACAGAGGGGGACAAAGCGGGAGACAGCGGGGGAAACAGAGAAGACACAGCGGGACACAGCGGGGGACACAGCGGGACACAGAGGTGGACACAGCGGGACAGAGCGGGGGACACAGCGGGACATAGCGATGGTCAAAGCGGGACACAGCGGTGGACACAGTGAGGACACAGCAGAACCCAGCGGGACACAGGGTAGATACAGCGGGGACAGAGTGGGCCACAGCGGGGTACACAGTTGGGGACACAACGGGGCACATCGGAGGACACAGCAAGGACTCAGCGGAACACAGCGTGGGACACAGTGAGGACACAAGGGGACACAGCGGGACACAGCGGTACAGAGCAGGAACACAGCAGTAGACACAGCGGGACACAGCCGGGGACACATTGGGACACAGCGGGGACACAGCGGGGACACAGCGGTACTCAGCGGGGGCACAGCAGTACACAGCGGGACACAGCGGGGACACAGCAGGGACTCAGCGGGGGACACAGTGGGGACAAAGCGGGACACCACGGAACAGAGCGGGACACAGCGGGGACAAGGGGGAGACAGAGCGGGACACAGCAAAGACACAGCGGGACACAGCGGGGGACACAGCGGGACACAGCGGCGGACACAGCGGGACAAAGCAGGGAACAGAGCAGGGGACACATCGGGATACAGAGGGACACAGCGGGGGACCCAGCGGGAAACAGCAGGGGGCCCAGCGAGGACACAGCGGGACACAGCGGGGGACACAGACACGAAAACAGCGGGGGACACACCGGGGGACACAGCGGGACACAGCAGGGAACACAGCGAGGACACAGCGGGACCCAGCGGGACCCAGCGTCGATACAGTGGGGATACAGCGTTACACAGTGTGGTACAAATCTGTGGACACAAGGGGACACAGTGGGGGCACAGCGAGACAGAGCGGGACACAGTGGGACACAGCGAGGACAAATCGTGAGACACAGCGGGGGACAGAGCGGGAGACAGCAGGGGACACAGCGAGGACACAGCAGGACACAGCGGGACACAGCAGGGACAGAGCGGGACACAGCGGTGGACCCAGCGAGGACACAGCGGGACACAGCGGGGGACAAAGCCCGGACACAGCGGGGGACACAGCGGGGGACAGTGCGGGACACAGCGGGGAACACAGCGAGGACACAGCGGGACCCAGCGGGACACAGCGTCGTTACAGCGGGGACACAGCGTTACACAGCGTGGTACACAGTGGTGGTCACAACGGGACACAGTGGGGGCACAGCGCGAAACAGCGGAACACAGTGGGACACAGCTGGGACAAAGCGTGAGACACAGCGGGGGACAGAGCGGGAGACAGCGGGGGACACAGCGAGGACACAGTGGGACACAGCGGGACACAGCGTCGATACAGCGGGGACACAGTGGGCCACAGCGGGGTACACAACTGGGGACACAACGGGGCACATCGGGGGACACAGCAAGGACTCAGCGGAACACAGCGTGGAACACAGTGAGGACACAGGGTGA
>NW_012303239.1:0-3080 GCF_000151885.1 Dipodomys ordii | reverse complement strand
TCAAGTGGGGACTCAGGGGATGACACAGCGGGACACAGCGCGGGACAAGGCGGGACACAGTGTGGGACAGAGCGTGGGACACAGCGAGACACAGCGGAGACAAAACTGGGCACAGCGGGGTACACAGCGGGACACAGTGGAACACAGCGGGAGACAAAGCAGGAGACAGCGGGGCACACAGCGAGGACACAGGGGGACACAGAGGCGACACAGAGGGGACTCAGCGGGGGACACAGCGTGGGACAAAGTGGGACACCACGGGACACAGTGTTACACAGCGGGACACAGCGGGGACACTGCGTGACACAGCAGGACAAAGCGGGGGACACAGCGGGACAAAGCGGGACCCAGCGGGGGACCCAGCGGGGGACAGCGGAGACAGAGAGTGGCCACAGCGAGACACAGCGGTGACACAAGTGGACACAGCGGGATACACAGCGGGACAGAGCGGGCACACAGCGGGGACACAGCGGGACACAGCGGGACACAGCGGGGACACAGTGGGACACAGCGGGACAAAGCGGGAGACACAGCGGGACACAGCAGGCACACAGCGGGGACACAGCGGGACACAGCGGGACACAGCGGGGACAAAGCGGGACACAGCTGGACACAGCGGGACACAGCGGTGGACACAGCGACACACAGTGGTGGTCCCAGCGAGGACACAGCAGGACACAGCAGGGACACAGCGAGGACACAGCTGGGGACACAGCGGTGGACACAGCGGGACACAGCGGGGAACACAGCGAGGACACAGCGGGACACAGCATCGATACAGTGGGGACACAGCGGGACACAGCGGGGAACAAAGAGAGGACACAGCGGGACCCAGCTGGACACAGCATCGATAGAGCGGGGACACAGCGGGACACAGCGGTGACACAACGGGACTCAGCGGGGGACACTGCGGGACCCAGCGGGGACACAGCAAGGACACAGCGGGGGACACAGCGGTACACAGCGGGACACAGCGGGGGACACAGCGAGTGACACAGCGGGGGACACAGCGGGACACAATGGGGAATACAGAGAGAGACACAGCAGGACCCAGCGAGACACAGCGTCGATACAGCAGGGACACAGCGGGGTACACAGCTGTTGACACAACGGGACACAGTGGGGGACACAGCGGGACACAGCGGGGCACAGCAGGGACAAAACAGGATACACAGTGGGGAACAGAGCAGGACACAGCGGAGGACACAGTGGGGACACAGCGAGACTCAGCCCGGGGCACAGCGGGGGACAAAGCTGGACACCACGGGACACAGTGGGACACAGCGGGACACAGCGGGGTCACTGCGGGACACAGTGGGGGACAAAGCGGGACACAGCGGGACCGAAGCGGGACACAGCGGGACACAGCGGGACACGGCGGGGGACACAGCGGGACACAGAGGGGGACACAGCGAGGACACAGCGGGACACAGAGGGACACAGCGGGGGACACAGAGAGGACACAGTGGGGGACAAAGTGGGGGAAACAGCTGGACACAGCGGGGAACACAGCGAGGACACAGCGGCACCCAGCGGGACACAGCGACGATACAGTGGAGACACAGCGTTACACAGCATGGTACAAAGCTGTGGACACAACGGGACACAGTGGGGGCACAGCGGGACACAGCGGGACGCAGTGGGACACAGCGGGACACAGCGGGACACAGCGGGGACAGAGCGGGACACAGTTGGACACAGCGGGACACAGCGGGGGACACAGTGGGAGACAAAGAGGGACACCACGGAACACAGCCGGACACAGCAGGAAACAGCAGTGACACTGCGGGGACACAGTGGGACACAGCGGGGGACACAGCGGGACACAGAGGGGGACAGAGTGGGACACAGTGGGGGACACAGCCGGACACAGCAGGGGAAACAGTGGGGGACACAGCGGGACACAGCGGGACACAGCGAGGGCACAGCGGGACAGAGCGGGACACTGCAGGGCACAGCGGGGGACACAGCGGGACACAGCGGGGGACACAGCGAGGACACAGCGGAACACAGAGTGGGACACAGTGAGGACACAGCAGGACACAGCGGGACACAACGGGACACAGCGGGGACACAGAGGGGACTCAGCAGGGGACATAGCGGGGGACAAATCGGGACACCACAGGACACAGTGGGACACAGCGGGACACAGCGGGGACACTGCCGGACACAGCCGGGGGACACAGCGGTGGACAGCGGGGGAAAGAGAAGGGACACAGCGGGACACAGAGGGGACACAGCTGGACACAGAAGGGTACACAGCGGGGCACAGCGGTCTCACAACAGGGACAGAGCTGGACACAGAGGGACACAGAGGGGACAGAGCGTGACAGAGCGGGACACAGCAGGGGACTCAGCGGGACACAGCTGGGGACACAGGGAGGACACAGCCGGACACAGCGAAACACAGCGAGACACAGCCGGGGACACAGAGGGACACAGTGGGGTACACAGCAGGGACAAAGCGGGACACAGCGGGGGACACAGCGAGGACAAAGCGGGACAGCGGTGACACAGCGGGACACAGCTGGGGACACTGCGGGACACAGCGGGACCCAGCGGGGACAAAGCATGAGACACTGCGGTGGACAGAGCGGAAGACAGAGGCGGACACAGCGAGGACACAGCGGGACACAGCGGGGACACAGAGGTGGCTCAGGGGGGGCCACAGCGGGGGACAAAGCGGGACACCACGGAACACTGCGGGACACAGCGTGAAACAGCGGTGAACCTGCAGGGACACAGCGGAGGACACAGCGGGACACAGCGGGGACACTGCGGGACACAGCAGGACACAGTGGGACACAGCAGGACACAGCGGGGGACACAGCGGGACACAGCGTTGGACACAGCGGGACACAGCGGGGACACAGAGGGGACTCAGCAGTGGACACAGCGGGGGACAAAGCGGGACACCACAGGACACAGTGGGACACAGCGGGACACTGCGGGGACACTGCGGGGACACAACGGGACAAAGCAGGGGACCCAGCGGGACCCAGCGGGACACAGCAGGACCCAGCGGGGAAACGGGGGACACAGTTTGACACAGCGAGGACACAGCGGGACACAGCGGGATA
>NW_012303238.1:0-3080 GCF_000151885.1 Dipodomys ordii | reverse complement strand
TCACAGCGGACGACACAGCGAGGACACAGTGGGACAGAACGTGGGACAAAGTAGGAGACAGCGGGGCACACAGCGAGGACACAGCGGGACACAGAGGGTACTCAGCAGGGGACACAGCTGGGGACAAAGCAGGACACCATGGGAAACAGTGTGACACAGCAGGACACAGCGGGACACAGCGGGGGACACAGCGAAGACACATTGGGACACAGCGAGGACACAGCGGGACACAGCGAGACACAGTGGAACACAGCGGGGACACTGCGGGAACATATCGGGACACAGCGGGGTACACAGCGGGACACAACGGGACACAGCTTGGGACACAGCGAGGACAAAGTGGGACACAGCGGGCAACACAGCGAGGACACAGCGGGACACATCGGGACACAGCGTGGGACAAAGCAGGAGACAGCGGGGGACACAGCGGGACACAGCGGGGACACTGCGGGAACATATCGGGACACAGCGGGGTACACAGCGGGACACAACGGGACACAGCGGGACACAGCGGCGACACAGAGGGGACTCAGCGGGGGACACATTGGGACACAGCGGGGGAAACAGCGTGGACACAGCGGGACACAGCATGGGACAAAGAGGGAGACAGCGGGGGGACACAGCAAGGACACAGCGGGACACAGCGGCGACACAGAGGGGACTCAGCGGGTACACAGCAGGGGACAAAGCGGGACACCATGGGACACAGTGTGACACAGCAGGACACAGCAGGGACACTGCGGGGACACAGCGGGACAAAGCGGGGGGAACAGCGGGTCACAGCGGGACACAGCAGGGAACACAGCGGGGGACAGTGGAGACAGAGAGGGGACACAGCCGGACAGCGGTGACACAGCCGGATACAACGGAGTACACAGCGGGACACAGAGGGCACACAGCGGGGACACAGCGGGACACAACGGGGTACACACATGTGGACACAACGCGACACAGTGGGGGACACAGCGAGTACACAACAGACACAGCGGGGACACTGCGGGGACAGAGCGGGACAAAGCGGGGGACACAGCGGGACACAGTGTGGGACACAGCGGGGGACAGCGGAGACAGAGAGGGGACACAGCGAGACACAGCAGTGACACATCCTGACACAACGGAGTACACAGCCGGACACAGCGGGCACAAAGTGGGGACACAGAGGGCACACAGCGGGGACACAGCGGGACACAGCGGGGACCACAGGGAGGACACAGCGGGACCCAGCGGGACACAGCATCGATACAGCGGGGACACAGCGGGACAAAGCGGGGTACACAGCTGCGGACACAACGAGACACAGCAGGACACAGCGTGACACAGCGCGGACACAGCAGGGACACAGCAGGGACACAGCGGGAGACACTGCTGGACACAACGGGACACAGAGGGGGACCCAGTAGGACACAGCGGGGGGCACAGCGGGGGACAGAGGGGGACACAACGGATAACACAGCAAGGACACAGCGGGACCCAGCGGGATACAGCCTCGATACAGCGGGGACACCGCGTTACACAGCGGGTTACACAGCTGGGGACACAAAGGGACACAGTGGTGGACACAGCGGGACACAGCGGGACAGAGAGGGACAAAGACGGGATAAAGCGTGAGACACAGCGGGGGACAGAGCGGGAGACAGCGGGGGACACAGCGAGGACACAGCGGGACACAGCGGGGACACGGCGGGGACTCAGCTGGGGACACAGCGGAGGACAACGCGGGACACCACAGAACACAGCGGGACACAGCGCAAAACAGCGGTGACCCTGTGGGGACACAGCGGGGCACAGCGGGGGACACAGCGGGACACAGCGGGACACAGTGGGGGCACAGCGGGACACAGCGGGACACAGTGGGACACAGCGGGGACGAAGCGTGATACACAGCGGGGGACAGAGCGGGAGACAGCGGGGGACACAGCGAGGACACTGAGGGACCCAGCGGGACACAGGGTCGATACAGCGGGGACACAGCAGGACACAGCGGGGACACAGGGGGAAACAGCGGGGGACACAGCGGGACACAGCGGGGGACACAGCGGACGACACAGCGAGGACACAGTGGGACAGAACGTGGGACAAAGTAGGAGACAGCGGGGCACACAGCGAGGACACAGCGGGACACAGAGGGTACTCAGCAGGGGACACAGCTGGGGACAAAGCAGGACACCATGGGAAACAGTGTGACACAGCAGGACACAGCGGGACACAGCGGGGGACACAGCGAAGACACATTGGGACACAGCGAGGACACAGCGGGACACAGCGAGACACAGTGGAACACAGCGGGGACACTGCGGGAACATATCGGGACACAGCGGGGTACACAGCGGGACACAACGGGACACAGCTTGGGACACAGCGAGGACAAAGTGGGACACAGCGGGCAACACAGCGAGGACACAGCGGGACACATCGGGACACAGCGTGGGACAAAGCAGGAGACAGCGGGGGACACAGCGGGACACAGCGGGGACACTGCGGGAACATATCGGGACACAGCGGGGTACACAGCGGGACACAACGGGACACAGCGGGACACAGCGGCGACACAGAGGGGACTCAGCGGGGGACACATTGGGACACAGCGGGGGAAACAG
The DNA here is from genome assembly GCF_000151885.1 of Dipodomys ordii. Lineage (NCBI taxonomy): Eukaryota > Metazoa > Chordata > Mammalia > Rodentia > Heteromyidae > Dipodomys > Dipodomys ordii. Next base: position 483 of record NW_012303238.1, on the reverse strand, counting down.
CGTGGACACAGCGGGACACAGCGTGGGACAAAGAGGGAGACAGCGGGGGGACACAGCAAGGACACAGCGGGACACAGCGGTGACACAGCTGGACACAATGGATTACACAGCGGGACACACAGGGCACACAGCGGGGACACAGCAGAACAGAGCGGGGGACACAGCGAGGACACAGCGGGACACAGCGGTGACACAGCTGGACACAACGGATTACACAGCGGGACACACAGGGCACACAGCGGGGACACAGCGGGACACAGCTGGGACCACAGGGAGGACCCAGCGGGACCCAGCGGGACACAGCATCGATACAGCGGGGACACAGCGGGACAAAGCGGGGTACACAGCTGCGGACACAACGAGACACAGCACGACACAGCGTGACACAGCGGGGACACAGCAGGACACAGCGGGAAACACTGCGGGACACAACGGGACACAGAGGGGGACACAGTAGGACACAGCGGGGGGGCACAGCGGGGG
>NW_012303237.1:0-3080 GCF_000151885.1 Dipodomys ordii | reverse complement strand
TTTCTTCAAGCGGGAGTCAAAGCGGGAGACAGCGGGGGACACAGCGAGGACACAGGGGGACACAGCGGCGACACAGAGGGGACTCAGCGGGGGACACAGCGGGGGACAAAGTGGGACACCACGGGACACAGTGTGACACAGCGGGACACAGAGGGAACACTGCGGGACACAGCAGGACAAAGCGGGGGACACAGCGGGACAGAGCGGGCACACTGCGGGGACACAGCGGGACATAGCGGGACACAGCGGGGGACACAGGGAGGACACAGCGGGACACAGCGGGGGACAGAGCGAGGACACATTGGGACACAGCGGGATTCAGCGGGGGACACAACAGTACACTGCGGGACAAAGCGGGACACAGCGGGGACACAGGAGAGACACAGCGGGGGACACAGCGGGACACAGCGGGGGACACAGGGATGACAGAGCAGGACCCAGCGGGACCCAGCGTGGATACAGCAGAAACCCAGTTGGACACAGCAGGACACAGCGGGGACACAGCAGTAGACACAGCGGGACACAGTGCCGGACACAGCGGGACACAGCGGGGGACAAAGGGAGGACACAGCGGGACCCAGCGGGACCCAGCGTCGATACAGCAGGGACACAGTGGGACACAGTGGGGTACACAGCTGGGGACACAGCGAGGACACAGCGGGACACAGCGGGACACAGCGGGGGACACAGCGGAACACAGAATGGGACACAGCGAGGACACAGCAGGAAACAGCGGGACACAGCGGCGACACAGCAGGGACACAGCAGGGACACAGCGGGGACACAGTGGGGGCACAGCGGGACACAGCGGGACACAGTGGGACACAGCGGGGACAAAGCGTGAGACACAGCGGGGGACAGAAAGGGAGACAGCAGGGGACTCAGCGAGGAAACAGCGGGACACAGCGGTGACACAGCGGGGACTCAGCGGGGGACACAGTGGGACACAGCGGGGGACACAGCAGGACACAGCTGGGGACACTGCGGGACACAGCGGGGGACACTGCGGGACACAGTGTGGGACAGAGCGTGGGACACAGCGAGACACAGCGGGGACAAACTGGGACACCACGGGACACAGTGGGACACAGCGGGACACAGCGGGGACAGTGCGGGAACATAGCGGGACACAGCGGGTTACACAGCAGGACACAGCAGGACCCAGCGGGACCCAGCGGGACACAGCGTTGATAAAGCCGGGACACAGCGTTACACAGCAGGGTACACAGTTGGGGACACAGAGGGTCACAGTGGGGCACACAGCGGGACCCAGCGGGACACAGCATCGATACAGCGGGCACACAGCGGGACACAGCGGGGTACACAGCTGGGGACACAATGGGACACAGCAGGGGACACAGCGAGGACACAGCGGAACACAGCGGGACACAGCTTGGGACACAGCAGGGACACAGCGGGACACAGCGGGGGACAGAGCGAGGACACAGCGGGATAGAGCAGGACACAGTGTGGGACAAAGTGGGAGACAGTGGGGGACACAGCGGGACACAGCGGGGGACACTGCGGGACACAGTGTGGGACAGAGCATGCGACACAGCGAGACACAGCTGGACACAGCGGGGTACACAGAGGGACAAGCAGGGACACAGAGGGAAACAGTGTGACACAAAAGGACACAGCTGGACACAGCGGGGTACACAGCGGGACACAGCGGGCACACAGCGGGGACACAGCGGGACACAGCGGGACACAGTGGGGACAGAGCGGGACACAGTCGGACACAACGGGACACAGCGGGGGACACAGCGGGACACAGCGGGGGACACAGCGAGGACACAGCGGGACACAGCGGAGGACACAGCAAGGGCACAGCAGGACACAGCGGTGGACACAGAGGGACACAGCGGGGTACACAGCGGGACACAGCGCGGGACACAGCGGGGAACACAGCGGGACAATGCGGGACACAGCGAGGGACACAGGGGGGACACAGCGGGACACAGCGGGGGACACAGCGGGGGACACAGCGAGGACATATTGGGACACAGCGAGGACACAGGGAGACTCAGCAGGGGACCCAGCAGTACACAGCGGGACACAGCGGGACACAACAGGGGACACAGAGGTGTACACAGCGAGGCACAGCGGGGAACACAGCGAGGACACAGCGGGACACAGTGGGGACAGAGCGGGACACAGTTGGACACAACGGGACACAGCGGGGGACACAGCGGGAGACAAAGAGGGACACCATGGAACACAGCGGGACACAGCAGGAAACAGCAGTGACACTGCGGTGACACAGTGGGACACAGCGGGGGACACAGTGGGACACAGAGGGGGACAGAGCGGGACACAGTGGGGGACACAGCTGGACACAGCAGGGGAAACAGTGGGGGACACAGCGGGACACAGCGTGACACAGCGAGGACACAGCAGGACAGAGCGGGACACTGCAGGGCACAGCGGGGGACACAGCGGGACACAGCGGGGGACAAAGCGAGTACACAGCGGAACACAGAGTGGGACACAGTGAGAACTCAGCGGGACACAGCGGGACACAGCCGGGTCCCAGCAGTGGACACAGGGGGACACAGCGGGGGACACAGCGGGACACAGAGGGAGACACATGGAGGACTCAGCGGGACAAAGCGGGGACACAGCGGCGACTCACCGGGAGACACAGCGGGGACAAAGCGGGACACCACAGAACACAGTGGGAAACAGCGGGACACAGCGGGGAAACTGCGGGGACACAGGGGGACAAAGCGTGGGACACATAGGGACACAGCGGGGGACACAGTGCGGGACACAGCGGGACACAGCGGGGAACACAGCGAGGACACAGCGGGACCCAGCGGTACACAGCGTCGATACAGCGGGGACACAGCGTTACACAGTGTGGTACACAGCTGTGAACACAACGGGACACAGTGGGGGCACAGCGAGACACAGCGGGACACAGCGAGGACACAGCGGGACACAGCCCTGACACTGCGGGGGACACAGAGGGGGACACAGCGGGGGACACAGCAGTACACAGCGGGACACAGCGGGACACAGAGGAGTAAACAGCGGGACACAGCGGGGTACTACAGCTGGGTACACAACGGGACACT
>NW_012303236.1:0-3080 GCF_000151885.1 Dipodomys ordii | reverse complement strand
CCGCTGTTCCCGCTGTGTCCCTCTGTATTCTCCGCTGTGTCCCGCTCTGTCCCCCGTTGTGGCCCCGCAGTGTCCCGCTGTGTCCCCGCTGTGTCCCCCGCTGTGTCCCTGCTGTGTCCCGCTGTATCCCCCTCTGTGTCCCCACTGTGTCCTGCTGTGTCCTGCTGTATTCCCTGCTGTGTCCCGCTGTGTCACCGCTGTGTCCACTTCTGTGTCCCCGCTGTATCCCGTTGTGTCCAGCTGTGTCCCCCCTGTGTCCTCGCTGTGTCCTTCTGTGTCCCGCTCTGTCCCACGCTGTGTCCCCCTCTGTGTCCCTGCTATGTCACCGCTGTGTCCCACTGTGTCCCCGCTGTGTCCCCCGTTGTGTCCGTCTGTGTCCCCACTGTGTGCCTGCTGTGTCCCATGCAGAGCTCTGCTGTGTCCCCCTGTGTCCCCCGCTCTGTCCCCGCTGTGTCCCGCTGTGTCCCCGCTCTGTCCCCCCCTCTGTCCCTCGCTGGGTCCCGCTGTGTCCTCCGCTGTGTCCCGCTGTGGCCCTGCTGTGTCCCGCACTGTCCCCCGCTGTGTCCCGCTGTGTCTCCCACTCTGTCCCCCGCTGGGTCCCGCTGTTTCCCCCGCTGTGTCCAGCTGTGTCCCCCGCTCTTTCCCGCAGTGTCCCCCGCTGTGTCCCTCGCTGTGTCCCACATTGTCCCCCGATGAGCCCCCCGCTGTATCCCCTCTGTGTCCTGCTGTGTCCCCCGCTGTGTCCCGCTGTGTCCTCGCTGTGTCCCGCTCTGTCTCCCCTTGTCCCCGCTGTGTCCCGCTCTGTCATGTGGTGTCCCACTTTGTCCCCCGCTGTGTCCCCCGCTGAGTCCCCGCTGTGTCCCCGCTGTGTCCCGCTGTGTCCCGCTGTGTACTGATGTGTCCCCCGCTGAGTACCGCTGTGTCCCCGCTGTGTCCCCGCTGTGTCCCAATGTGTACCCGGCTGTGTCCCGCTGTGTCTACTGCTGTGTTCCTGCTCTGTCCCTCTGTGTCCCGCTGTGTCCCCCTGTGTCCTCACTGTGTCCCACGCTGTGTTCCGCTGAGTCCTTTCTGTGTCCTCCGATGTGCCCCGTTGTGTCCCCAACTGTGTACCCCGCTGTGGCCCACTCTGTCCCCGCTGTATCGACGCTGTGTCCCACTGGGTCCCGCTGTGTCCTCGCTGTGTCCACAGCTGTGTCCCGCTGTGTCCACCGCTGTGTCCCGCTGTGTCCCCCGCTCTGTCGCGCTGTGTCCACCGCTGTGTCCCGCTGTTTCTCCCGCTGTGTCCCGCTGTGTCCTCGCTGTGTCCCCCGCTTTCTCCTGCTCTGTCCCCTGCTGTGTCTCACGCTTTGTCCCCGCTGTGTCCCTCTGTGTTCTGCTGTGTCCCGCTGTGCCCCCACTGTGTCCCGTTGTGTCCACAGCTGTGTACCCCGCTGTGTAACGCTGTGTCTCCGCTGTATCGACGCTGTGTCCCACTGTGTCCCGCTGTGTCCTCGCTGTGTTCCCCTCTGTGTCCCGCAGTGTCCCCCGCTGTGTCCCGCTGTGTCCCCGCAGGGTCACCGCTGTTTCCCGCTGTGTCCCGTGGTGTCCCGCTTTGTCCCCCGCTGTGTCCCCCGCTGAGTCCCCCCTGTGTCCCCGCTGTGTCCCGCTCTATCCTCCCTGTGTCCCCCGCTGTGTCCCGCTGTGTCCCCTGCTGTTTCCCTCTGTGTCTACTGCTGTGTTCCTGCTGTGTCCCGCTGTGTCCCGCTGTGTCCCCCTGTGTCCTCACTGTGTCCCACGCTGTGTTCCGCTGAGTCCTTGCTGTGTCCCGCGATGTGCCCCGTTGTGTCCCCAGCTGTGTACGCCGCTGTGGCCCACTCTGTCCCCGCTGTATCGACGCTGTGTCCCGCTGGGTCCCGCTGTGTCCTCGCTGTGTCCACCGCTGTGTCCCGCTGTGTCCACCGCTGTGTCCCGCTGTGTCCCCGCTCTGTCCCGCTGTGTCCACCCGTGTGTCCCGCTGTTTCGCCCGCTGTGTCCCGCTGTGTCCCCCGCTCTGTCCCGCTGTTTCCCCCGCTGTGTCCCGCTGTGTCCTCGCTGTGTCCCCCGCTGTCTCACTCTCTGTCCCCCACTGTGTCTCACGCTTTGCCCCGCTGTGTCCCGCTGTGTCCCGCTCTGTCCCTGCTGTGTCCCGCTGTGCCCTGCTGTGTCCTAGCTGTGTCCCCCGCTGTCTCGAGCTCTGTCCCTCGCTGTGTCTCACGATTTGTCCTTGCTTTGTCCCACTGTGTCCCGCTGTGTCCCGCTGTGCCCACACTGTGTCCCCTTGTGTCCACAGATGTGTACCACACTGTGTAACGCTGTATCCCCGCTGTATTGACGCTGTGTCCTGCTGGGTCCCGCTGTGTCCTCGCTGTGTTCCCTGCTGTGTTCCGCTGTGTCCCCCGGTGTGACCCCGCTGTGTCCTCGCTGTGTCCCCCGCTGTATCCCGATGTGTCCTCGCTGTGTCCCCCGCTGTGTCCCGCTGTGTCCCGCTGTGTCCCCTGCTGTTTACCCTGCTTTGTCCCGCTGTGTCCTCGCTGTGTCCTGCTGTGACTCCTCCTTGTCCCCGTTGTGTTCCGCTGTGTCCCGTGGTGTCCCGCTCTGTCCTCCCTGTGTCCCCGGCTGTGTCGCGCTGTGTCCCCTGCTGTGTCCTGCTGTGTCTACTGCTTTGTTCCTGCTGTGTCCCGCTGTGGCCCACTCTGTCCCCGCTGTATCGACCCTGTGTCCCGCTGGGTCCAGCTGTGTCCTCGCTGTGTCTACCGCTGTGTACCGCTCTGTCCACCGCTGTGTCCCGCTGTGTCCCCCGCTCTGTCCCCCTTTGTCTACCGCTGTGTCCCGCTGTTTCCCCCGCTGTGTCCCGCTGTGTCCTCGCTGTGGCCCCCTCTGTCTCCCGCTCTGTCCCACGCTGTGTCTCAAGCTTTGTCCCCGATGTGTCCCACTGTGTTCCGCTGTGTCCCGCTGTGTCCCCCGCTGTGTCCTCGCTGTGTTCCCCGCTGTGTCCCGCTGTGTCCTCGCTGGGTCCCCCGCTGTGTCCCACTGTGTCCCCTGCTGTGTCCTGCTGTGTCCCA
>NW_012303235.1:0-3080 GCF_000151885.1 Dipodomys ordii | reverse complement strand
AAGCAGGAGAAGCACAAGAAGCAGAAGCAGGAGAAGCCGAAAGAGAAGAAGCAGAAGAAGCAGAAACTGAAGCAGAAGTAGAAGCAGAAGCAGAAGGAGAAGCAGCAGAACAAGTAGAACCAGAAATTCAGGCAGGAGAAACAGAAGAAGCAGAAGCAGAAAGAGAAGCAAAAAGAGAAGCAGAAGGAGAAGTAGAAGAAGCAGCAGAAGGAGAAGCAGCAGAAGAAGCAGAAAAACAAGCAGGAGAAGCAGAAGCAGAAAGAGAAGTAGAAGCACAAGAAGCAGAAGAAGCAGATGCAGAAGTAGAAGCAGTAGAAGCATAAGAAGCAGAAGCAGGAGAAGCAGAAGCAGAAGAACAAGAAGAAGCATAAGAAGCAGAAGCAGAAGCAGATGGAGAAACAGAAGAAGGAGAAGGAGCAGCAGAAGGTGAAGAAGAAGGAGATGGAGAAGCAGAAAGAGAAGCAGAAACATAAGGAGAAGGAGAAGGATTAGTTGGAGAATCAGAAGAAGCAGAAGCAGAAAGAGAAGCAGAAGAAGGAGAAGGAGAAGCACAAAGAGAAGCAGAAAGAGAAGCAGAACGAGAAGCAGGAGAATCAGAAGCAGGAGAAGCAGAAGCAGAAGAAACAGAAGAAGGAAAAGAAGCAGAAGCAGAAGGAGAAGTAGAAACAGAAGGAAAAGCAAAAAGTGAAGCAGGAGAAGCAGAAGCAGAAGAAGCCGAAGAAGCAGAAGCAGAACTGAAGCAGAAGGAGAAGCAGGAGGAGCCGAAGAAGCAGAATCTAGAGAAGCAGAAGGAGAAGCAGAAGCAGAAAGAGAAGCAAAAGCAGAAGGAGATGCAGAAGGAGAAGCAGAAGAAACAGAAGAAGCAGAGGCAGTAGCAGAAGAAGCAGAAGATGCAGAAGCAGAAGAAGAAGCAGAAGGAAAAACAGAAGAAGGAGAAGGAGAAGGAGAAACAGAAGGAGAAGCAGAAAGAGAAGCAGAAGGAGGAGCAGGAGAAGGAAAAGCAGCAGGAGAAGCAGAAAGAGAAGCAGAAGAGATGCAGGAGAAGCAGAAACAGTAGAAGCAGAAGCAGAAGAAACAGGAGAAGGAGAAGAAGCAGAAGCAGAAGGAGAAGCAGAAACAGAAGGAGAAGCAGAAAGAGAAGGAGGGGAAGCAGAAGAAGCAGAAGCAGGAGAAGCAGAAGCATAAGAATCCGAAGAAGCAGAAGCAGAACCTGAAGCAGAAGGAGAAGCAGAAGAAACAGAAGAAGGAGAAGCAGTAGCAGTTGTAGCAGAAGCAGAACGAGAAGCAGAAGGAAAAGCAGAAGAACAAGAAGGAGAAGGAGAAACAGAAGGAGAAGCAGAAAGAGAAGCAGAAAGAGAAGCAGGTAAAGCAGAAGAAGAAGAAGCAGAAGGAGAATCAGAAGGAGAAGCAGAAGAAGGAGAAGGAGAAGCAGAAGAAGATTGCAGAAGGACAAGCAGAAGGATAAGCAGAAGAAGCAGAAGCAGAAGGAGAAGAAGGAAAAGCAGAAGAAGCAGAAGCAAAAGGAGAAGCAACAGAAGGAGAAGCTGAAGAAGAAGCATAGGGACAAGCACAAGCAGAAGGAGATGCAGAAGGAGAAGGAGGAGAAAGAGAAGAAGCAGAAGCAGAAATAGAAGCAGAAGCAGTAGGAGAAGCAGCAGAAGAAGTAGAACCAGAAATTCAGGCAGGAGAAAAAGAAGAAGCAGAAGCAGAAGCAGAAGGAGAAGCAAAAAGAGAAACAGAAGAAGAAGTAGAAGAACCAGCAGAAGGAGAAGCAGCAGAAGAAGCAGAAAAACAAGCAGGAGAAGCAGAAGCAGAAAGAGAAGTAGAAGCAGAAGAAGCAGAAGAAGAAGAAGAAGTAGAAGCATAAGAAGCAGAAGCAGGAGAAGCAGAATCAGAAGAAAAAGAAGAAGCATAAGAAGCAGAAGCAGAGGGAGAAACAGAAGAAGGAGAAGGAGCAGCAGAAGGTGAAGCAGAAGGAGATGCAGAAGCAGAAAGAGAAGCAGAAACAGAAGGAGAAGAAGAAGGAGAAGTTGGAGAATCAGAAGAAGCAGAAGCAGAAGAAGGAGAAAGAGAAGCAGAAGGAGAAGGACAAGCAGGAGAAGCAGAAGAAGCAGAAGCGGGAGAAGCAGCAGCAGAAGAAGAAACAGAAGAAGGAGAAGGAGCAGAACAAGAAGCAGAAGCAGAAGGAGAAGCAGAAAGAGAAGCACAAGAAGCAGTAGCAGGAGAAGCAGAAGCAGAAGAAATAGAAGAAGCCCAAGAACCAGAAGGAGAACCTGAAGCAGAAGGAACAGCAGAAGCAGCAGAAGCTGGAAAAGCAGAAGCAGAAGAAACAGAACAAGCGGAAGAAGCAGAAGCAGAACGAGAAGCAGAAGAAGAAGAAGGAGAAAGAGAAGGATTAGGAGTAGGAGGAGCAGAAGCAGAATAAGAAGCAGAATAAGAAGGAGAAAGAGAAGCAGGAGAAGCAGGAGGAGAAACAGAAGAAGCAGAAGCAGAGGAAGTAGAAGAAGAAGCAGAATGAGAAGCACAAGAAGGAGAAATTGAAGGAGAAGGAGAATGAGACGGAGAAGCAGAAGGAGAAGTAGGAGAAGAAGAAGAAGAAGAAGAAGGAGAAGCAGAAGCAGAAGAAACAGAAGAAGGAGAAGATCAGAAGCAGAAGCAGAAGGAGAAGCAGAAGCAGAAGGAGAAGCAGAAGAAGCAGAAGCTGAAGCAGAAGAAGAAGAAACAGAAAAGGCAGAAGAAGCAGCAGGAGAAGCAGTAGAAGAAGAAGGAGAAAGAGAAGGATTAGGCATAGGAGAAACAGAAGGATAAGCAGAAGCAGAAAGAGAAGGAGAAGGAGAAGCAGGTGGAGCAGGAGAAGCAGATGGACAGAAGCAGGAGAAGCAGAAGCATAATGAAAGGCAGAAGAAGGAGAAATTGAAGCAGAAGAAGATGCAGAAGGAGAAGCAGAAGCAGAAGCAGTAGTAGAAGCAGAAGAAGGAGAAGCAGAAGGAGAAGCATAAAGAGAAACAGAAGGAGAAGCAGGAGAAGCAGAAGCAGGAGAAGAAGAATCAGAAGAAATAAAAGAAGGAGAAGAAGCAGAA
>NW_012303234.1:0-3080 GCF_000151885.1 Dipodomys ordii | reverse complement strand
TCTGTTTCTCCTTCTGCTTCAGATTCTGCTTCTGCTTCTTCGGCTTCTCCTGTTTCTTCTGCTTCTGCTTCTCCTGCTTCTTCTGCTTCTCCTGCTTCTCTTTCGCTTCTCTTCGCTTCGCTTCGCTCTTCTCCTTCTTCTGATTCTTTTGCTTCTGTTTCTTATGCTTCTTCTTCTGTTTCTTCTGATTCTACTTCTGCTTCTCCTTCTTCTCTTCTTTCTGCTTCTACTTCTGCTTCTTCTGATTCTCCTGCTTCTCCTTCTTGTTCTCCTTCTGTTTCTGCTTCTCTTTCTGCTTCTGCTTCTCCTTCTGCTGCTCCTTCTCCTTCTCCTGCTTCTCCCACTTCTTCTGCTTCTGCTTCTTTTGCTTATTCTTTTTCTTCTGCTTCTGCTTCTCCTGCTTCTGCTTCCTCTGCTTCTGCTTCTCCTTCTCCTTCTTCTGCTTCTCTTTCTGCTTCTGCTTCTTCTGATTCTCCAACTAATCCTTCTTCTTCTTCTTCTGTTTCTGCTTCTCTTTCTGCTTCTCCATCTCCTTCTGCTTCACCTTCTGCTGCTCCTTCTCCTTCTTCTGTTTCTCCCTCTGCTTCTGCTTCTGCTTCTTATGCTTCTTCTTGTTTTTCTGCATCTGCTTCTCCTGCTTCTGCTTTTTATGCTTCTACTGCTTCTTCTTCTGCTTCTGCTTCTTCTGCTTCTACTTCTCTTTCTGCTTCTGCTTCTCCTGCTTGTTTTTCTGCTTCTTCTGCTGCTTCTCCTTCTGCTGCTTCTTCTACTTCTCCTTCTGCTTCTCTTTTTGCTTCTCTTTCTGCTTCTGCTTCTTCTGTTTCTCCTGCCTGAATTTCTGGTTCTACTTGTTCTGCTGCTTCTCCTTCTGCTTCTGCTTCTACTTCTGCTTCTGTTTCTGCTTCTTCTGCTTCTTCTCTTTCTGCTTCTCCTGCTTCTGCTTCTTGTGCTTCTCCTGCTTTTCTTTCTGCTTCTCATTCCGCTTCTGCTTCTCCTTCTGCTATTGCTTCTCCTCCTTCTCCTTCTCCTACTTCTGCTTCTCCTTCAGCTTCTGCTTCTTCTGTTTCTCCTGCTTCTCCTTCTGCATCTCCTTCTGCTTGTGCTTGTCCTTATGCTCCTTCTTCTTCTTCTTCTTCTCCTTCTCCTTCTTTTGCTTCTGCTTCTTCTGCTTTTCCTGCTTCTCCTTCTGCTTCTGCTTCTTCTGCTTCTCCTGCTTCTCCTTCTGCATCTTCTTCTGCTTCTGCTTCTCCTTCTCCTTCTTCTGCTACTTCTTCTGATTCTCCTTCTGCTTCTTCTTCTTCTGCTTTACCTGCTTCTCTTTCTGCTTCTCCTTCTGCTTCTGCTACAACGGCTACTGCTTCTATTCTTCTGTTTCTTCTGCTTCTCCTTCTGCTTTTGATTCTCTTTCTGCTTCTGCTTCTCCTTCAGCTTCTCATTCTGTTTCTCCAGATTCTACTTCTTCTGCTTCTCCTGCTTCTCCTTCTGCTTCAGGTTCTGCTTCTGCTTCTTCGGATTCTTATGCTTCTGCTTCTCCTGCTTCTGCTTCTTCTGCTTCCCCACCTTCTATTTCTGCTTCTCCTTCTGTTTCTGCTTCTCCTTCTGCTTCTGCTTCTTGTCCTTCTCCTGTTTCTTCTGCTTCTGCTTCTCCTGTTTCTGCATCTCCTGCTTCTCCTTCTGATGCTCTTTCTGCTTCTGCTGCTGCTTTTCCTTCTCCTGCTCCTTCTTCTGCTTCTCCTTCTGTTTCTCCTTCTCCTTCTCGTTCTTCTGCTTCTCCTTCTGCTTCTCCTTCTGCTTCTCCAGATTCTGCTTCTTCTGCTTCTACTGCTTCTCCTTCTGCTTCAGGTTCTGCTTCTGCTTCTTCGGCTTCTTCTGCTTCTGCTACTCCTGCTTCTGTTTCTTCTCCTTCTTCTGTTTTTTCTGTTTCTGCTTCTCCTGGTTCTGCTTCTCCTGCTTCTCGTTCTGCTTCTTTTTCTGCTTCTCCTTCTGTTCTTCTGCTTATCCTTCTGCTTCTGCTTCTGCTTCTCCTTCTGCTTCTGCTTCAATTTCTCCTTGTGATTCTCATTCTGCTTATGCGTCTTCTGTTTCTTCTACTTCTCCTGCTTCTCTTACTTCTCGTGCTGCTTCTCCTTCTGCGTCTCTTTCTGCTTCTGCTTATCCTTTTGCTTCTCCTACTCCTAATCCTTCTCTTTCGCCTTCTCCTTCTTCTTCTTCTGCTTCTCCTGGTGCTTCTGCTTCTGCTTATTCTACTATTTCTGTTTCTTCTGCTTCTGCTTCAGATTGTGCTTCTTCTGTTTCTCCTTCTGCTTCAGATTCTGCGTCTGCTTCTTCGGCTTCTCCTGTTTCTTCTGCTTCTGCTTCTCCTGCTTCTTCTGCTTCTCCTGCTTCTCTTTCTGCTTCTCCTTCTGCTTCTGCTTCTCCTTCTGCTTCTGCTTCAGCAATTCTCCTTCTTCTGTTTCTTTTGCTTCTGTTTCTTCTTCTTCTTCTTCTTCTGTTTCTTCTGATTCTACTTCTGCTTCTCTTTCTTCTCCTTCTCTTTCTGCTTCTATTTCTGCTTCTTCTGATTCTCCTGCTTCTCCTTCTTGTTCTACTTCTGTTTCTGATTCTATTTCTGCTTCTCCTTCTGCTGTCCTTCTCCTTCTCTTTCTTCTGCTTCCCCACTGCTTCTGCTTCTGCTTCTTTTGCTTATTCTTTATCTTCTGCTTCTCCTGCTTCTGCTTCTTCTGCTTCTACTGCTTCTCCATATGCTTCTCCTTATGCTTCTCCTTATGCTTCTCCTTCTTCTTCTTCTTCTTCTTCTTCTTCTTCTTCTTCTTCTTCTTCTTCTTCTTCTTCTTCTTCTTCTTCTTCTTCTTCTTCTTCTTCTTCTTCTTCTTCTCCTTCTTCTTCTCCTTCTTCTTCTCCTTCTTCTTCTTCTGCTTCTTCTTCTTCATCTACTTCTTCTTCTTCTTCTTCTTCTTCTTCTTCATGTTCAGCGTATTAATATGCTTCTACTCCCCAAACTGCTTCTGCTAAACAAACTACTACTTCAGATAGAGCAGCTGCAGCTGAATAAGATGATGATCATAGGGCAAGGACGACAA
>NW_012303233.1:0-3080 GCF_000151885.1 Dipodomys ordii | reverse complement strand
GAGGAGAAGGAGAAGGATGAGCAACAGAAGCAATAGGAGAAGCAGAAGGAGAAGCAGAAGAAGAATGAGAAGCAGAAAGAGAAGCAGTGGAAGCAGAAGAAGCAGGAAAAGCAGAAGCAGAAGAAAGAGAAGAAGAAGAAGAAGAAGAAGAAGAAGAAGAAGAAGAACAAGAACAAGAACAAGAACAAGAACAAGAACAAGAACAAGAAGAAAGAACAAGAAGAACAAGAAGAAGAAGAAGAAGAAGAAGAAGAAGAAGAAGAAGAAGAAGAAGAAGAAGAAGAAGAAGAAGAAGAAGGATAAGCATAAGGAGAAGCAGTAGAAGCAGAAGAAGCAGAAGCAGGAGAAGCTGAAGCAGAATAAAAGTAATAAGCATAAGAAGCAGAATCATTGGAAGAAGGAGAAGGAGCAACAGAAGGAGAAGCAGAAGGAGAATCAGAAGGAGAAGCAGAAGAAGGAGAAGCAGAAGCAGAAGATGCAGCAGAAGGAGAAGCAGAAGCATCAGAATATGCAGAAGGAGAAGCTGGAGAAGCAGAAGAAGCAGAAGCTGAAGGAGAAGTAGAAGTAGGAGAAGGAAGTGCCGCAGAAGAAATAGGAGAAGTAGAAGGAGAAGCAGAAGCAGAATGAGAAGCAGAAAGAGAAGCAGTAGAAGCAGAAAAACCAGGAGAAGCAGAAGAAAGAGAAGAAGAAGAAGAAGAAGAAGAAGAAGAAGAAGAAGAAGAAGAAGAAGAAGAAGAAGAAGAAGAAGAAGAAGAAGAAGAAGAAGAAGAAGAAGAAGAAGAAGAAGATGAAGAAGAAGAAGAAGAAGAAGAAGAAGAAGAAGAAGAAGAAGAAGAAGAAGAAGAAGAAGAAGAAGAAGAAGAAGAAGGAGAAACATAAGGAGAAGCATAAGGAGAAGCATAAGGAGAAGCAGTAGATGCAGGAGAAGCAGAAGAAATAGAATAAGCAAAAGAAGCAGAAGCAGAAGCAGTGGGAGAAACAGAAGAAGGAGAAGGAGAAGGAGCAGCAGAAGGAGAAGCAGAAGCAGAAAGAGAAGCAGAAACAGAAGGAGAAGAAAAGGAGGAGCAGGAGAATCAGAAGAAGCAGAAGTAGAAACAGAAAGAGAAGTAGGAGAATCAGAAGTAGAATCAGAAGAAACAGAAGAAGAAGAAGAAGAAGAAGAAGAAGAAGAAGAAGAAGAAGAAGAAGAAGAAGAAGAAGAAGAAGAAGAAGAAGAAGAAGAAGAAACAGAAGCAAAAGAAACAGAAGAAGGAGAAGAGCAGAAGCAGAAGCAGAAGGAAAAGCAGAAGCAGAAGGAGAAGCAGAAAGAGAAGCAGGAGAAGCAGAAGCAGAAGAAACAAGAGAAGCCGAAGAAGCAGAAGCAGAATCTGAAGCAGAAGGAGAAACAGAAGAAGCACAATCTGAAGCAGAAGCAGAAGAAACAGAAATAGTAGAATAAGCAGAAGCAGAAGCACCAGGAGAAGCAGAAGCAGAAGCAGGAGAAGCAGAACCAGAAGAAAAAGAAGAAGCATAAGAAGCAGAAGCAGAGGGAGAAACAGAAGAAGGAGAAGGAGCAGCAGAAGGTGAAGCAGAAGGAGATGCAGAAGCAGAAAGAGAAGCAGAAATAGAAGAAGAAGAAGGAGAAGTTGGAGAAGCAGAAGAAGCAGAAGCAGAAAGAGAAGCAGAAGAAGGAGAAGGAGAAGCAGAAAGAAGGACAAGCAGGAGAAGCAGAAGAAGTAGAAGCGGGAGAAGCAGAAGAAGAAGAAGAAGAAACAGAAGAAGGAGAAGGAGCAGAAGGAGAAGCAGAAGCAGAAGGAGAAGCAGAAAGAGTAGCAGAAGAAGCAGAAAAAGAAGCAGAAGAAACAGAAGAAGCCGAAGAATCAGAAGGAGAACCTGAAGCAGAAGAAGAAGGAGAAAGAGAAGGATTAGGAGTAGGAGGAGCAGAAGCAGAATAAGAAGCAGAAAGAGAAGCAGAAGAAGAAGCAGAAGGAGAAACAGAAGAAGCAGAAGCAGGAGAAGCAGAAGCAGAATGAGAAGCACAAGAAGGAGAAATTGAAGAAGGAAAAGGAGACGGAGAAGCAGAAGGAGAAGTAAGAGAAGCAGAAGAAGAAGAAGCAGGAGAAGCAGAAACAGAAGAAGCAGAAGGAGAAGAGCAGAAGCAGAAGGAGAAGCAGAAGGAGAAGCAGAAGAAGCAGAAGCTGAAGCAGAAGAAGAAGAAACAGAAAAAGCAGAAGAAGCAGAAGAAGAAGCAGCAGGAGAGGCAGAAGAAGAAGAAGGAGAAGGAGAAAGAGAAGGATTAGGAGTAGGAGAAACAGAAGGATAAGCAGAAGCAGAAAGAGAAGGAGAATGAGAAGGAGAAGCAGGAGAAGCAGAAGAAGCAGAAGCAGAAGCAGAAGCAGAAGAAACATAGGAAGGAGAAGAAGCAGAAGGAGAAGCAGAAACAGAAGGAAAAGCAGAAAGAGAAGCAGGAGAAGCAGAAGAAGCAGCAGCAGGAGAAGCAGAAGCAGAAGAACCTGAAGAAGCAGAAGCAGAACCTGAAGCAGAAGGAGTAGCAGGAGAAGCAGAAGAAGCAGAATTTGAGAAGCAGAAGGAGAAGCAGAAGCAGAAAGAGAAGCAAAAGCAGAAGGAGAAGCAGAAGGGGAAGCAGGAGAAACAGAAGAAGCAGAGGCAGTAGCAGAAGAAGCAGAAGATGCAGAAGCAGAAGGAGAAGCAGAAGGAAAAGCAGAAGAACGAGAAGGAGAAGGAGTAGGAGAAACAGAAGGAGAAGCAGAAAGAGAAGCAGAAGAAGGAGCAGGAGAAGGAAAAGCAGCAGGAGAAGCAGAAAGAGCAGCAGAAGGAGAAGCAGAAGCAGAAGCAGAAGCAGAAGTAGAAGTAGAAGAAGGAGAAGCAGAAGGAGAAGCATAAAGAGAAACAGAAGGAGAAGCAGGAGAAGCAGAAGCAGGAGAAGCAGAATCAAAAGAAATAGAAGAAGGATAAGAAGCAGAAGCAGAAAGAGAAGCAGAAACAGAAGGAGAAGCAGAAATAGAAGCAGAAGAAGCAGAAGCAGAACCTGAAGCAGAAGGAGAAGCAGGAGAAGCAGAAGAAGCAGAGACTGGAGAAGA
>NW_012303232.1:0-3081 GCF_000151885.1 Dipodomys ordii | reverse complement strand
AGGAGAAGGAAGGGCAGCAGAAGCAATAGGAGAAGCAGAAGGAGAAGCATAAGAATGAGAAGAAGAAAGAGAAGCAGGAGAAGCACAAATGCTGAAGAAGGAGAAGCAGAAACAGAAGATAAAGAAGAAGAAGAAGAAGAAGAAGAAGAAGAAGAAGAAGAAGATGAAGAAGAAGAAGAAGAAGAAGAAGAAGAAGAAGAAGAAGAAGAAGAAGAAGAAGAAGAAGAAGAAGAAGAAGAAGAAGAAAAAGAAGAAGGAGAAGGAGAAGGAGAAGGAGAAGAAGAAGAAGAAGAAGAAGAAGAAGAAGAAGAAGAAGAAGAAGAAGAAGAAGAAGAAGAAGAAGAAGAAAAAGAAGAAGAAGAAGAAGAAGCTAATGGAGAAGAAGGAGCATAATGAGAAGGAGAAGCAGGAGAAGCAGAAGCAGAAGAGGAAGAAGCAGAAGGAGAACAGAAGGAGAAGCAGAAAGAGAAGCAGGAGAAGCAGAAGAAGCAGAAGCAGGAGAAGCAGAAGCAGAAGAAAAAGAAGAAGCATGAGAAGCAGAAGCAGAGGGAGAAGGAGAAGGTGTAGAAGCAGAAGGAGAAGCAGAAGGAAAAGCAGAAGAACGAGAAGGAGAAGGAGAAATAGAAGGAGAAGCAGAAGGAGAGGCAGAGTGAGAAGCCGAAGGAGTAGCAGGAAAAGCACAAGAAGCAAAAGCAAAAGGTGAACCAAAAGAAGCAGGAGAACAAAAGCAGAAGAAGAAGCATAAGAACAAGCACAAGCAGAAGGAGATGCAGAAGGAGAAGCAGGAGAAGCAGAAGAAGCAGAAGCTGAAGGAGAAGCAGAAGTAGGAGAAGGAGAAGGAGAAGGAGGAGAAGCAGAAGCAGAAGGAGAAGCAGAAGCAGAATGAGTAGCAGAAGGAGAAGCAGGAGAAGCACAAGAAGCAGAAGCAGGAGAAGCAGAAGGAGAAGAAGAAGAAGAAGAAGAAGAAGAAGAAGAAGAAGAAGAAGAAGAAGAAGAAGAAGAAGAAGAAGAAGAAGAAGAAGAAGAAGAAGAAGAAGAAGAAGAAGAAGAAGGAGAAGCATAAGGAGAAGCATAAGAAGAAGCAGTAGAAGCAGAAGAAGCAGAAGCAAGAGAAGCAGAAGCAGAAGGAAAAGAATAAGCATAAGAAGCAGAATCAGAAGGAGAAGCAGAAGGAGAAGGAGCAGCAGAAGGAGAAGCAGAAGCAGAAAGAGAAGCAGAAACAGCAGGAGAACAAGAAGGAGAAGCAGGAGAATCAGAAGAAGTATAAGTAGAAGCAGAAAGAGAAGGAGAAGAAGGAGAAGCAGAAGTAGAATCAGAAGAAACAGAAGAAGAAGAAGCAGAAAAACAGAAGCAAAAGAAACACAAGAAGGAGAAGAGCAGACGCAGAAGCAGAAGGAGAAGCAGAAGCAGAAGGAGAAGCAGAAAGAGAAGCAGGAGAAGCAGAAGAAGCAGGAGAAGCAGAAGCAGAAGAAACAGAAGAATCCGGAGAAGCAGAAGCAGAATCTGAAGCAGAAGGAGAAACAGAAGAAGCACAATCTGAAGCAGAAGCAGAAGAAACAGAAATAGTAGAATAAACAGAAGCAGAAGCAGCAGTAGAAGCACAAGAAGAAGAAGGAGAAGGCAAAAGAGAAGGATTAGGAGTAGGAGAAGCAGAAGGATAAGCAGAAGAAGAAGGAGAAGGAGAGGGAGAAGCAGAAAGAGAAGCAGAACGAGAAGCAGGACAAGCAGCAGCAGGAGAAGCAGAAGCAGAAGAAACAGAAGAAGGAGAATAAGCAGAAGCAGAAGGAAAAGCAGAAACAGAAGGAAAAGCAGAAGGAGAAGCAGAAGAAGAAGCAGCAGGAGAAGCAGAAGCAGAAGAAGCCGAAGAAGCAGAAGCAGAACTTGAAGCAGAAGGAGAAGCAGGAGAAGGAGAAGAAGCAGAATCTGGAGAAGCAGAAGGAGAAGCAGAAGCAGAAAGAGAAGCAAAAGCAGAAGGAGAAGCAGAAGGAGAAGTAGAAGAAACAGAAGAAGCAGACGAAGTAGCAGAAGCAGCAGAAGATGCAGAATAAGAAGGAGAAGCAGAAGGAAAAGCAGAAGAAGGAGAAGGAGAAGGAGAAACAGAAGGAGAAGCAGAAATAGAAGCAGAAGAAGTAGCAGGAGAAGGAGAAGCAACAGGAGAAGCAGAAAGAGCAGCAGAAGTAGAAGCAGGAGAAAGCAGAAACAGGAGAAGCATAAGCAGAAGAAACAGGAGAAGGACAAGGAGAAGCAGAAGGAGAAGCAGAAATAGAAGGAAAAGCAGAAGGAGAAGCAGAAGAAGCAGCAGCAGGAGAATCAGAAGCAGAAGAAGACGAAGAAGCAGAAGCAGAACCTGAAGCAGAAGGAGAAGCAGGAGAAGGAGAAGAAGCAGAATCTGGAGAAGCAGAAGGAGAAGCAGAAGCAGAAAGAGAAGCAAAAGCAGAAGGATAAGCAGAAGGAGAAGTAGAAGAAACAGAAGAAGCAGAAGCAGTAGCAGAAGCAGCAGAAGATGCAGAAGCAGAAGGAGAAGCAGAAGGAAAAGCAGAAAAACGAGAAGGAGAAGGAGAAGGAGAAACAGAAGGAGAAGCAGAAGAAGGAGCAGGAGAAGGAAAAGCAACAGGAGAAGCAGAAAGGGCAGCAGAAGGAGAAACAGGAGAAGCAGAAACAGGAGAAGCAGAAGCATAAGAATCCTAAGAAGAAGAAGTAGAACCTGAAGCAGAAGGAGAAGCATGAGAAGCAGTAGAAGCAGAATCTGGAGAAGCAGAATGAGAAGCAGAAGGAGAAGCAGAAGCAGAAAGAGAATCAAAAGCAGAAAGGGAAGCAGAAGATTCAGAAGAATTAGAAGCAGTAGCAGTTGTACCAGAAGCAGAAGGAAAAGCAGAAGAACGAGGAGAAGGAGAAACAGGAGAAGAAAAGGAGAAGCAAAAAGAGAAGCAGGTAAAGCAGAAGAAGAAGAAGCATAAGGAGAAGCAGAAGAAGGAGAAGGAGAAGCAGAAGCAGAAGAAGATGCAGAAGGAGAAGCAGGAGAAGCAGAAGAAGCAGAAGCAGAAGGAGAAGCAGGAAAAGCAGAAGAAGCAGAAGCAAAAG
>NW_012303231.1:0-3081 GCF_000151885.1 Dipodomys ordii | reverse complement strand
GCAGAAGGAGCAGCAGAAGGAGAAGCAGAAGGAGATTCTTGAAGAAGAAGCAGCAGAAGGAGAAGCAGAAGCAGAAGAAGCAGAAGAAGGAGAAGCAGAAGCAGAAGTAGATGCAGAAGGAGAAGCAGGATAAGCAGAAGAAGCAAAAGCAGGAGAAGTAGAAGTAGGAGAAGGAGAAGGAGAAGGAAGGGCAGCAGAAGGAATAGGAGAAGCAGAAGGAGAAGCAGAAGCAGAATGAGAATCAGAAAGAGAACCAGTAGAAGCAGAAGAAGCAGGAAAAGCAGAAGCAGACGAAAGAGAAGAAGAAGAAGAAGAAGAAGAAGAAGAAGAAGAAGAAGAAGAAGAAGAAGAAGAAGAAGAAGAAGAAGAAGAAGAAGAAGACAAGAAGAAAAAGAAGGAGAAGCATAAGGAGAAGCACAAGGAGAAGCAGTAGAAGAAGCAGAAGCAGGAGAAGCAGAAGCAGAAGATAAAGAATAAGCAGCAGAAGCAGAAGCAGTGGGGGAAGCAGAAGAAGGAGAAGGAGAAGGAGCAGCAGAAGGAGAAGCAGAAGCAGAAAGAGAATCAGAAACAGAAGGAGAACAAGAAGGAGAAGCAGGAGAATCAAAAGAAGCAGAAGTAGAAGCAGAAAGAGAAGGAGAAGAAGGAGAAGCAGAAGTTGAATCAGAAGAAACAGAAGATGAAGAAGTAGAAGAAACAGAAGCAAAAGAAACAGAAGAAGGAGAAGAGCAGAAGCAGAAGCAGAAGGAGAAGCAGAAGCAGAAGGAGAAGCAGAAAGAGAAGCAGGAGAAGAAGAAGCAGAAGAAACAGGAGAAGCCGAAGAAGCAGAAGCAGAATCTGAAGCAGAAGGAATAACAGAAGAAGCACAATCTGAAGCAGAAGCAGAAGAAACAGAAATAGTAGAAAAAGCAGAAGCAGAAGCACCTGGAGAAGCAGAAGAAGAAGAAGGAGAAGGCGAAAGAGAAGGATTAGGAGTAGGAGAAGCAAAAGGATAAGCAGAAGCAGAAAGAGGCGCAGAAGGAGAAGCAGCACGAGAAGTAGGAGAAGCAGGAGAAGCAGATGCAGGAGAAGCAGAAGAAACAGAAGACGCAGAAGCAGAATGAGCAGCAGAAGGAGAAATTGAAGCAGAAGCAGAAGCAGAAGGAGAAACAGAAGCAGAAGAAGGAGAAGGGGAAGGAGAAGCAGAAAGAGAAGCAGAACGAGAAGCAGGAGAAGCAGAAGAAGGAGAAGAAGCAGAAGCAGAAGGAGAAGCAGAAACAGAAGGAGAAGCAGAAAGAGAAGGAGGGGAAGCAGAAGAAGCAGAAGCAGGAGAAGCAGAAGCATAAGAATCCGAAGAAGAAGAAGCAGAACCTGAAGCAGAAGGAGAAGCAGAAGAAGCAGAATCTGGGGAAGCAGAATGAGAAGCTGAAGGAGAAGCAGAAGCAGAAAGAGAATCAAAAGCAGAAGGAGAAGCAGAAGAAACAGAAGAAGTAGAAGCCGTGGCAGTTGTAGCAGAAGCAGAACGAGAAGCAGAAGGAAAAGCAGAAGAACAAGAAAGAGAAGGAGAAACAGAAGGAGGAGAAGGAGAAGCAGAAAGAGAAGCAGGTAAAGCAGAACAAGAAGAAGCAGAAGGAGAATCAGAAGGAGAAGCAGAGGAAGGAGAAGGAGAAGCAGAAGCAGAAGAAGATGCAGAAGGAGAAGCAGGAGAAGCAGAAGAAGCAGAAGCAGAAGGAAAAGCAGGAAAAGCAAAAGAAGCAGAAGCAAAAGGAGAAGCAAAAGAAGGAGAAGGAGAATCAGAAGCTGAAGAAGGAGCATAAGGACAAGCACAAGCAGAAGGAGATGCAGAAGGAGAAGCAGGAGAAGCAGAAGAAGCAGAAGCTGAGGGAGAAGCAGAAGTAGGAGAAGGACAAGGAGGAGAAGCAGAAGCAGAAGGAGAAGCAGAAGCGGAATGAGAAGCAGAAAGAGAAGCAGGAGAAGCAGAAGAAGCAGAAGCAGGAGAAGCCGAAAGAGAAGAAACAGAAGAAGCAGAAACAGAAGCAGAAGTACAGGCAGAGCAAAAGGAGAAGGAGCAGAAGAAGTAGAACTAGAAATTCAGGCAGGAGAAAAAGAAGAAGCAGAAGGAGAAGCAAAAAGAGAAGCAGAAGGAGATATAGAAGAAGCAGCAGAAAGAGAAGCAGCAGAAGAAGCAGAAAAAGAAGTAGGAGAAGCAGAAGCAGAAAGAGAAGTAGAAGCAGAAGAAGCAGAAGCAGAAGAAAAAGCAGTAGAAGCATAAGAAGCAGAAGCAGGAGAATCAGAAGCAGAAGAAAAAGAAGAAGCATAAGAAGCAGAAACAGAGGGAGACACAGAAGAAGGAGAAGGAGCAGCAGAAGGTGAAACAGAAGGAGATGCAGAAGCAGAAAGAGAAGCAGAAACAGAAGGAGAAGAAGAAGGAGAAGTTGGAGAATCAGAAGAAGCAGAAGAAGAAGCAGAAAGAGAAGCAGAAGAAGGAGAAGGAGAAGCAGAACGAGAAGGACAAGCAGGAGAAGCAGAAGAAGCAGAAGACGCAGAAGCAGAATGAGCAGCAGAAGGAGAAATTGAAGCAGAAGCAGAAGGAGAAGCAGAAGCAGGAGAAGCAGAAGCAGAAGAAACAGAAGGAGAAGAAGCAGAAGGAGAAGCAGAAACAGAAGGAAATCAGAAAGAGAAGCAGGAGAATCAGAAGAAGCAGCAGCAGGAGAAGCAGAAGCAGAAGAAGCCGAAGAAGCAGAAGCAGAACCTGAAGCAGAAGGAGAAGCAGGAGAAGCAGAAAAAGCAGAATCTGGAGAAGCAGAAGGAGAAGCAGAAGCAGAAAGAGAAGCAAAAGCAGAAGGAGAAGCAGAAGGAGAAGCAGAAGAAACAAAAGAAGCAGAGGCAGTAGCAGAAGAAGCAGAAGATGCAGAAGCAGAAGGAGAAGCAGAAGGAAAAGCAGAAGAACGAGAAGGAGAAATAGAAGGAGAAGCAGAAAGAGAAGCAGAAAAAGGAGCAGGAGAAAGAAAAGCAGCAGGAGAAGCAGAAAGAGCAGCAGAAGGAGAAGCAGGAGATGCTGAAACAAGAGAAGCATAAGCAGAAGAAACAGGAGAAGGACAAGAC
>NW_012303230.1:0-3081 GCF_000151885.1 Dipodomys ordii | reverse complement strand
ACGGGACAGAGCAGTGGACATCGGGGACACAGCGGGACACAGCATGGTACACAGCAGTGACACAGCGGGTCACAGCGCGGACACAGTGTGGGACACAGCAAGGACACAGTGGGACACAGTGGGATACACAGCGAGGACACAGCGTGACACATGGGGACCCAGCGGGACCCAGCGGGGGACCCAGCGAGGACACAGCGGGACACAAATGGGGACACAGCAAGGACACAGCGGGATACAGCGGGAAAGAGCGGGACACAGCAGGGTACCCAGCCAGGGACACAGCGGGACACAGCAGGGCACACAGCGGGGACACAGCGGGACACAGTGTGGACACAGCGGGACACAGCAGGACACATCGGGGGACACAGCAGGACACTGCAGGGTACACAGCGGGACACAGCGGGACACAGAGGGACACAGCAGAGACACAGCGGGGTACACAGTGGGACACAGCGGGGTACATAGCGGGACACAGCGTGGACACAGCAGGGGCACAGTGGGAAACAGTGGGACACAGCGGGGTACAAAGCGGGACACAGTGGGACACAGTGGGACACAGCGGGGGACACAGCGGAGGACACCGAGTTGCACACAGCGGGAGAGAGTGGTACACAGCACGGACACAGCAGGGACACAGCGGGACATAGCGGGGACAAAGCGAGGCCAGAGCGGGACACAGAGGTACACAGAGAGGGACACAGCAGGGGACAGTGGGGACAAAACCGGGGAACAATGGGGACACAGCGGGACACAGCTAGGACACAGCGGGACACAGCGGGACACAGCGGGACACAGCGGGGAACTCAGCGGGTCGCAGGAGGACACAGCGGGGACACAGCGGGGACACAGCGGGGACACAGCGGGGGACACAGTGGGACACAGCGGAGACACAGAGGGACACAGCGGGACACAGCGGGGAACACAGCGGGACACACAGCGGGACACAGCGGGACACAGCGGGGGACACAGCATGGACACAGTGGGTCACAGCGGGGAAATAGTGGGGGTCAGAGTGGGGGGCACAGCGGGATACAGAAGGACACAGCGAGGACACAGCGGGACACAGGAGGACACAGCGGGGACACAGCGGGGACACAGCGGGGGACACAGTGGGACACAGCGGGGACACAGAGGGACTCAGCGGTTACACAGCGAGGACACACCAGGGACACAGCGGGAAACAGCGGAGACACAGCGGGGGACCCAGCGAGGAAACAGCGGGACACAGCGAAGTCACAGCGGGACACAGAGGGGACACAGCGGGGGACAGCAGGGAGACACAGCAGGGACACAGCGGGGATAACAGTGGAACACTGTGCGGACACAACGGGACCCAGCGGGGGACATCGGGGACACAGCGGGACACAGCGGGACACAGTGGGACACAGCAGGGACACAGCAGGGACACAGCGGGTCACAGCAGGGACACAGTGGGGGACACAGAGAGGACACAGCGGGACACAGAGGGATACACAGAGAGGACACAGCGTGACACATGGGGACACAGCGGGACACAGCGGGCGACACAGAGAGGACACAGTGGGACACAAATGGGGACACAGCAAGGACACAGCGGGACACAGCGGGAAAGAGCGGGACACAGCGGGGGACACAGCCGGGGACACAGCGGGGTACAGCGGCACACAGTGGGGACACAGCGGGGGACACAGCGGGGGACACAACGGGTTTCACAGCAGGACACAGTGGGGTACACAAAGGGACACATCGGGGGCACTGTAGCGGACACAGTGGTACTTATCGGGACACAGCGGGACACAGCGGGGAACACAGCGGGGGACACAGCGGGACACAGTGGGAAAATAGTGGGGGACACAGCGGGGGACACAGCGGGATACAGAAGGACACAGCAAGGACACAGCGGGACACAGGAGGACACAGCGGGGACACAGCGGTGGACACAGTGGGACACAGCTGCGGCTACAGCGAGGACACAGCAGGGACACTGTGGGACACAGCGGGTCACAACGAGGAAATAGTGGGGGACACAGCGGAGGACAGAGCGTTATACAGAAGGACACAGCGAGGACACAGCTGGGACATAGGTTGACACTGCCGGACACAGTGGGACACAGCGGGGACACAGAGGGACATAGAGGTTACACAGCCAGGACACACCAGGGACACAGCGGAACACAGCAGGGAAACAGCGGGGACACAGAGGGACACAGCAGGACCCAGCGGGGACACAGCGGGGACACAGCGGGACACAGCGGGGGACACAGTGGCGGACACAGCAGGACACAGCGGGACACAGCAGGAGACAGCGGGACACAGAGGGGGACACAGCGGGAAACAGCTGAGGACACAGCAAGGACACAGCGGGTCACAGTGGGGAAATAGTGGGGGACACAGTGGGGGACACAGCGGGATACAGAAGGACACAGCCAGGACACAGTGGGACACAGGAGGACACAGCGGGGACACAGCAGGGACACAGTGGGGACACAGTGGGACACAGCGGGGACACAGAGGGACTCAGCGGTTACACAGCGAGGACACACCAGGGACAAAGCGGGACACAGCGGACACAAAGGGGGGACACAGCGGGACACAGAGAGGACACAGCGGGACACAGCGGGGGATACAGCGGGGGACAGCGGTGACACACCGGCAGACAGCGGGGACACAGCGGGACACAGCGGGACACAGCGGGGCACACAGCGGGACACAGTGTGGGACACAGCGGGGGTCACAAAGGGACACAGTGGGGGACACAGTGGAACACAGCGAGGACACAGCGTGACACAGCGGGACACAGCGGGGACACAGGGGGACACAGCGGGGGACACAGGCCGACGAAGCAGGACACAGCGGGACACAGCGGGAAACAGCAGGACACAGCGGGGGACACACCGGGACACAGCGGGGGTCACAGCAAGAACACAGCGGGACACAGGAGGACACAGCGGGGACACAGCGGGGGACACAGCGGGTGACACAGCGGGGGACACAGGGGGTGACAGCGATGACACAGCTGGGGACAGCGGGGACACACCAGGACACAGCGGGGGACAGCGGAGACACAGGGGGGACACAGCGAGACACAGCGGGGACACAGCG
>NW_012303229.1:0-3081 GCF_000151885.1 Dipodomys ordii | reverse complement strand
ACCCAGCGGGACACAGCGGTACACAGCGGGGACACTGCGGGAACATAGTGGGACACAGCGGGGTACACAGCGGGACACAGCGCTACACAGCTAGGGACACAGCGGGGACAAAGCGGCAGACAGCGGGGGACACAGCGAGGACACAGCGGGACACAGCGGCGACACAGAGGGGACTAAGCGGGACAAAGCGGGGGACACAGCGGGACACAGCGGGACACAGCGGGGGACACAGCGGGGGACAGCGGAGACAGAGAGGGGACAAAGCAAGACACAGCGGTAACACAGCTGGACACAACGGAGTACACAGCAGGACACAGCCGGGCACACAGCGGGGACACAGCGGTACACAGCGGGACACAGCAGGGACCGAGCGAGACATAGCGGGACACAGCCGAACACAGCAGGGGGCACAGCGAGACACAGCGGGGGACCCAGCGAGGACACAGCGGGACACAGCGGGTGACACAGCTGGGGACACAGCGGGGAACACAGCAAGGACACAGCGGGACACAGCAGGACACAGCGTCCATACAGCGGGGACACAGTGTTACACAGCGTGGTACCCAGCTGTGGACACAACGGGACAGAGTGGGGGCACAGCGAGACACAGCGGGACACAGAGGGACACAGCGTCGATAATGGCGGGGACACAGCGGGTCACAGCGGGGTACACAGCTGGGGACACAACGGGACACAGCGGGTACACCGCGGGACACAGCGGGACACAGCGGGGGACACAGAGGGACACAGCAGGGGACACAGCAGGGGACACAGCGGGAAACAGCGGGACACAGCGGGGGACACAGGGGAGACACTGCGGGACACAGCGGGGGACACAGCGAGGACACATTGGGACACAGCGGGGAAACAGCCGGACTCAGCGGGGGACACAGCGGGTGACAAAGCCGGACACCACGGGACACAGTGTGACACAGCGAGACACAGCGGGAACACTGCATGGACACAGGAGAACACACCCAGGGACACAGCGGGACACAGCAGGACACAGCGGGGGACACAGCGGGGGACAGCAGGGGAGAGAGAGGGGACACAGCGGGACACAGCGGGGACACAGTTGGACACAGCGGGGTACTCAGCAGGACAGAGCGGGCGCACAGCGGGGACACAGCGGGATACAGCGGGACAAAGCCGGACACAGCGGGACACAGCGGGGGACACAGCGGGGGACAGAGCGACGACACAGCGGGACACAGCGGGACATAGGGGGACTCAGCAGGGTCACAGTGGGACACAACAGGACACAGCGGGACACAGCGGGACACAGTGGGAACACAGCAGGGACACAGCGAGGGACACAGCGGGGTCAAAACGGGACACAGCATGGGACACAACAGGACACAGCGGGGGACACAGCGGGGGACAGAGCGGGACACAACAGGGACCACAGCGAGGACACAGTGGGACCCAGCGGGGACAAAGCTGGACAAAGCGGGGTATACACAGCCAGACACAGCGGGGCCACAGCGGGGACACACCGGGACACTGAGGGTCACATCAGTGACACAGCGGGACAAAGCGGGACCCATCAGGACACAGCGGGGGACACAGCGGGACACAGTGGGGAACACAGAGAGGACACAGCGGGACACAGTGGGGGAAAAAGCGGGACACAGCGGGGACACAGCGGGACACAGCGGTGGACACAGCCAGGACACAGCGGGACCCAGCGGGACACAGCGTCGATACAGCGGGGTCAGAGTGGGCCACAGCGGGGTACACGGCTGGGGACACAACGGGACACATCGGGGGACACAGCAAGTACTCAGCACAACACAGCGTGGGACACAGTGAGGACACAGGGGGACACAGCGGGACACAGCTGGACACAGCAGGAACACAGCAGTAGACACAGCAGGACACAGCAGGGGACACAGCGGGACACAGCGGGGGACACAGGGAGGACAGAGCGGGACACAGCGGGGACACAGCGGGGACTCAGCGGCGGACACAACGAGGGACAAAGCGGGACACCACGGGACAGCGCGGGACACAGCGGGGACAAGGGGGAGACAGAGCGCGACACAGCGAGGACACAGCGGGACACAGCGGGGGACACAGCGGGACACAGCGGAGAACACAGCGGGACAAAGCAGGGTACACAGCAGGGGACACAGCGGGACACAGCGGGGTACCCAGCGGGAAACAGCGGGTGGCCCAGCGAGGACACAGCAGGACAAAGCGGGGGACACAGACAGGAAAACAGCGGGGGACACACCGGGGGACACAGCGGGACACAGCAGGGAACACAGCGAGAACACAGCAGGACCCAGCGGGACACAGCGTGGATACAGCGGGGAAACAGTGTTACACAGTGTGGTACACATCTGTGGACACAAGAGGACACAGTGGGGGCACAGCGGGACACAGCGGGACACAGTGGGAAAAAGCGAAGACAAATCGTGAGATACAGTGGGGGACAGAGCGGGAGACAGCGGGGGACACAGGGAGGACACAGCAGGCCACAGCGGCACACAGCAGGGACAGAGATGGACACAGCGGCACACAGCGGGGAACACAGCGAGGACACAGCGGGACACAGCGTCGATACAGCGGGGATAAAGCGTTACACAGCATGGTACACATAAGTGGACATAACGGGACACAGTGGGGGCACAGCGGGACACAGCGGGACACAGTGGGACACAGCGAGGACAAATCGTGAGACAAAGCGGGGGACAGAGCGGGAGACAGCGGGGGACACATCGAGGACACAGCAGGACACAGCGGGACACAGCAGGGACAGAGCGGGACACAGCGGGACACAGTGGGGGACCCAGCGAGGACACAGCGGGACACAGCGGGGGACACAGCGAGGACACAGCGGGACACAGCGGGGTCCCAGCGAGGACACAGCTGGACACAGCGGGGTACCCAGCGAGGACACAGCGGGACCCAGCGGGGGACATAGCGGGACACAGCGGAGGACCCAGCGAGGACACAGCGGGACACAGCGGGGGACACAGCGAGGACACAGCGGGGGACACAGCGGGGGACACTGCGGGACACAGTGGGGAACACAGCGAGGACACAGCGGGACCCAGCGGGACACAGCGTCGATAC
>NW_012303228.1:0-3081 GCF_000151885.1 Dipodomys ordii | reverse complement strand
AAAGCAGGAGATACTTGATAAGTGAAGTAGCAGAAGGAAGCAGAATTCGTAATCAGAAGTAGATGCAGAAGCAGAAGGAGAAGCAGCAGAAGATGTAGAATCAGATATTGAGGCAGGAGATCAGAAGTAGCAGTAGCAGAATGTGAAGCAATAAGAGATGGAGAAGGAGAAGTAGAAGAAGCAGCAGAAGGAGAAGCAGCAGAAGAAGCAGAAAAACAAGCAGGTGAAGCAGAAGCACAAAGAGAAGTAGAAGCAGAAGTAGCAGAAGATGAAGCAGTAGAAGAATAAGAAGCAGAAGCAGGAGAAGCAGAAGCAGAAGATAAAGAAGAAGCATAAGAAGCAGAAGCAGAGGGAGAAACAGAAGAAGGAGAAAGAGCAGCAGAAGGTGAAGCAGAAGGAGATGCAGAAGCAGAAAGCGAAGCAGAAACAGAAGGAGAAGAAGAATCAGAAGAAGTAGAAGCAGTAGCAGTTGTAGCAGAAGCAGAAGGAGAAGCCGAAAGAAAAGCAGAAGAACAAGAAGGAGAAGGAGAAACAGAAGGAGAAGCAGAAGGAGAAGCAGAAAGAGAAGCAGGTAAATCAGAAGAAGAAGAAGCAGAAGGAGAATCAGAAGGAGAAGCAGAAGAAGGAGAAGGAGAAGCAGAAGCAGAAGAAGATGCAGAAGGAGAAGCAGGAGAAGCAGAAGCAGAAGGAGAAGCAGGAAAAGCAGAAGAAGCAGAAGCAAAAGGAGAAGCAAAAGAAGGAGAAGCAGAAGCAGAAGAAAAAGCATAAGGACAAGCACAAGCAGAAGGAGATGCAGAAGGAGAAGCAGGAGAAGCAGAAGAAGCAGAAGATGAAGGAGCAGCAGAAGTAGGAGAAGGAGAAGGAGGAGAAGCAGAAGCAGAAGGAGAAGCAGAAGCGGAATGAGAAGCAGAAAGAGAAGCAGGAGAAGCACAAGAAGCAGAAGCAGGAAAAGCCGAAAGAGAAGAAGCAGAAACAGAAGCATAAGTAGAAGGAGAAGCAGCAGAAGAAGTAGAACCAGAAATTCAGGCAGGAGAAACAGAAGAAGCAGAAGCAGAAAGAGAATCAAAAAGAGAAGCAGAAGGAGAAGTAGAAGAAGCAGCAGAAGGAGAAGCAGCAGAAGAAGCAGAAAAACAAGCAGAAGAAGCAGAAGCAGAAAGAGAAGTAGAAGCAGAAGAAGCAGAAGCAGAAGAAGAAGCAGAAGAATCATAAGAAACAGAAGCAGGAGAAGCAGAAGCAGAAGAACAAGAAGAAGCATAAGAAGCAGAAGCAGAAGCAAAGGGAGAAACAGAAGGAGGAGAAGGAGCAGCAGAAGGTGAAGCAGAAGGAGATGGAGAAGCAGAAAGAGAAGCAGAAACAGAAGGAGAAGAAGAAGGATTAGTTGGAGAATCAGAAGAAGCAGAACCAGAAGGAGAAGCAGAAGGAGGAGAAGGAGAAGGAGAAGCCGAAAGGGAAGCAGAAAGAGTAGCAGAACGAGAAGCAGGAGAAGCAGAAGCAGGAGAACAAGAAGCAGAAGAAACAGAAGAAGGAGAAGAAGCAGAAGCAGAAGGAGTAGCAGAAACAGAAGGAAAAGCAGAAAGGGAAGCAGGAGAAGCAGAAGAAGCAGCAGCAGGAGAAGCAGAAGCATAAGAATTCGAAGAAGCAGAAGCAGAACCTGAAGCAGAAGGAGAAGCAGGAGAAGCAGAAGAAGCAGAATCTGGATAAGAAGGACAACCAGAAGGAGAAGCAGAATCAGAAAGAGAAGCAAAAGCAGTAGGAGAAGTACAAGGAGAAGCAGAAGAAACAGAAGAAGCAGATGCAGTATCAGAAGAAGCAGAAGATGCAGAAGCAGAAGGAGAAGCAGAAGGAAAAGCAGAAGAACGAGAAGAAGGAGAATCAGAAGGAGAAGCAGAAAGAGAAGCAGAAGAAGGAGCAGGAGACGGAAAAGCAGCCGGAGAAGCAGAAAGAACAACAGAAGGAGAAGGAGGAGATGCAGAAACAGGAGAAGCAGAAGTAGAAGAATCAGGAGAAGGACAAGAAGCAGAAGCAGAAGGAGAAGCAGAAACAGAAGGAGAAGCAGAAAGAGAAGGAGGGGAAGCAGAAGAAATAGAAGCAGGAGAAACAGAAGCATAAGAATCCGAAGAAGCAGAAGCAGAACCTGAAGCTGAAGGAGAAGCAGGAGAAGCAGAATCTGGAGAAGCAGAATGAGAAGCTGAAGGAGAAGCAGAAGCAGAAAGAGAATCAAAAGCAGAAGGAGAAGCAGAAGAAACAGAAGAAACAGAAGCAGTAACAGTTGCAGCAGAAGCAGAAGGAGAAGCAGAAGAAAAAGCAGGAGACCGAGAAGGAAAAGGAGAAACAGAAGCAGAAGCAGAAGGAGAATCAGAAGGAGAAGCAGAAGAAGCAGAAGGAGAAGCAGAAGCAGAAGAAGCAGCAGAAGGAGGAGCAGAAGCAGAAGAAGATGCAGAAGGAGAAGCAGGAGGAGCAGAAGAAGCAGAAGCAAAAGGAGAAAGAGAAGGAGAAGCAGAAGTAGAATCAGGAGAAACAGAAGAAGAAGAAGAAGAAGCAAAACAAAAAGAAGAAGGAGAAGAGCAGAAGCAGAAGCAGAAAGAAAAGCAGAAGCAAAAGGAGAAGCAGAAAGAGAAGCAGGAGAAGCAGAAGAAGCAGGAGAAGCAGAAGAAGAAGAAACAGGAAAAGCCGAAGAAGCAGAAGCAGAATCTGAAGCAGAAGGAGAAACAGAAGAAGCACAATCTGAAGCAGAATCAGAAGAAAGAGAAATAGTAGAATAAGCAGAAGCAAAAGCAGCAGGAGAAGCAGAAGAAGAAGACGGAGAATTTGAAAGAGAAGGATTAGGAGTAGGAGAAGCAAAAGGATAATCAGAAGCAGAAAGAAGGAGAAGCAGCATGAGAATTAGGAGAAGCAGGAGAAGCAGAAGCAGGAGAAGCAGAAGAAACAGAAGACGCAGAAGCAGAATGAGAAGCAGAAGGAGAAATTGAAGCAGAATCAGAAGGAGAAGCAGAAGCAGAAGGAGAAGCAGAAGAAGGAGAAAGGAGAAGCTCGAAAGAGAAGCAGAAAGAGAAGTTAGAACGAGAAGTCTGGAGAAGCAGA
>NW_012303227.1:0-3081 GCF_000151885.1 Dipodomys ordii | reverse complement strand
GTGGGAAAGCAGAAGAAGGAGAAGGAGAAGGAGCAGCAGTTAGGAGAAGCAGAAGCAGAAAGAGAAGCAGAAACAGAAGGAGAACAAAAGGAGAAGCAGGAGAATCAGAAGAAGCAGAAGTAGAAACAGAAAGAGAAGTAGAAGAAGGAGAAGCAGTAGTAGAAGCAGAAGAAACAGAAGAAGAAAAAGAAGAAACAGAAGCAAAAGAAACAGAAGAAGGAGAAGAGCAGAAGCAGAAGAAGAAGGAAAAGCAGAAGCAGAAGGAGAAGCAGAAAGAGAAGCAGGAGAAGCTGAAGAAGCAGGAGAAGAAGAAGCAGAAGAAACAGGAGAAGCCGAAGAAGCACAAGCAGAATCTGAAGCAGAAGGAGAAACAGAAGAAGCACAATGTGAAGCAGAAGCAGAAGAAACAGAAATAGTAGAATAAGCAGAAGCAGAAGCACCAGTATAAGCAGAAGAAGAAGAAGGAGAAGGCGAAAGAGAAGGATTAGGAGTAGGAGAAGCAAAAGGATAAGCAGCAGAACCAGAAAGAGACGCAGAAGGAGAAGCAGCACGAGAAGTAGGAGTAGCAGGAGAAGAAGAAGCAGGAGAAGCAGAAGAAACAGAAGGCGCAGAGGCAGAATGAGAAGCAGAAGGAGAAATTGAAGCAGAAGCAGAAGGAGAAGCAGAAGCAGAAGAAGAAGCAGAAGAAGGAGAAGGACAAGGAGAAGGAGAATGAGAAGCAGAAAGAGAAGCAGAACGAGAAGCAGGAGAAGCAGAAGCTGGAGAAGCCGAAGCAGAAGAAACAGAAGAAGGGGAAGAAGCAGAAGCAGAAGGAGAAGCAGAAACAGAAGGAAAAGCAGAAAGAGAAGCAGGAGAAGCAGAAGAAGCAGCAGCAGGAGAAGCAGAAGCAGAAGAAGCCGAAAAAGCAAAAGCAGAACCTGAAGCAGAAGGAGAAGCAGGAGAAGCAGAAGAAGCAGAATCTGGAGTAGCAGAAGGAGAAGCAGAAGCAGAAAGAGAAGCAAAAGCAGAAGGAGAAGCAGAAGAAACAGAAGAAGCAGAGGCAGTAGTAGAAGAAGCAGAAGATTCAGAAGCAGAAGGAGAAGCAGAAGGAAAAGCAGAAGTACTAGAATGAGAAGGAAAAGGAGAAACAGGAGTAGAAGCAGAAAGAGAAGCAGAAGAAGGAGCAGTAGAAGGAAAAGCGGCAGGAGAAACAGAAAGAGCAGCAGAAGGAGAAGCAGGAAATGCAGAAACAGGAGAAGAACAAGCAGAAGAAACAGGAGAAGGACAAGAAGCAGAAGCAGAAGGAGAAGCAGAAAGAGAAGGAGGGGAAGCAGAAGAAGCAGAAGCAGGAGAAGCAGAAGCATAAGAATCCGAAGAAGCAGAAGCAGAACCTGAAGCAGAAGGAGAAGCAGGAGAAGCAGAAGAATCAGAATCTGGAGAAGCAGAATGAGAAGCAGAAGGAGAAGCAGAAGCAGAAAGAGAATCAAAAGCAGAAGGAGAAGCAGAAGAAACAGAAGAAGTAGAAGCAGTAGCAGTTGTAGCAGAAGCAGTAGGAAAAGCAGAAGAACAAGAAGGAGAAGGAGAAACAGGAGAAGCAGAAGGAGAAGCAGAAAGAGAAGCAGGTAAATCAGAAGAAGAAGAAGCAGAAGGAGAATCAGAAGGAGAAGCAGAAGAAGGAGAAGGAGAAGCAGAAGCAGAAGAAGATGCAGAAGGAGAAGCAGAAGAAGCAGAAGCAGAAGGAAAGCAGGAAAAGCAGAAGAAGCAGAAGCAAAAGGTGAAGCAAAAGAAGGAGAAGGAGAAGCAGAGGCAGAAGAAGAAGCATAAGGACAAGCACAAGCAGAAGGAGATGCAGAAGGAGAAGCAGAAGAAGCAGAAGATGAAGGAGAAGCAGAAGTAGGAGAAGGAGAAGGAGGAGAAGCAGAAGCAGAAGGAGAAGCAGAAGCAGAATGAGAAGCAGAAAGAGAAGCAGGAGGAGGACAAGAAGCAGAAGCAGGAGAAGCCGAAAGAGAAGAAGCAGAAACAGAAGCAGAAGGAGAAGCAGAAGCAGAAGGAGAAGCAGCAGAAGAAGTAGAACCAGAAATTCAGGCACGAGAAACAGAAGAAGCAGAAGCAGAAGGAGAAGCAAAAAGAGAAGCAGAAGGAGAAGTAGAAAAAGCAGCAGAAGAAGCAGAAAAACAAGCAGAAGAAGCAGAAACAGAAAGAGAAGTAGAAGGAGAAGAAGCAGAAGAAGAAGCAGTAGAAGCATAAGAAGCAGAAGCAGGAGAAGCAGAACCAGAAGAAAAAGAAGAAGCATAAGAAGCAGAAGCAGAGGGAGAAACAGAAGAAGGAGAAGGAGCAGCAGAAAGTGAAGCAGAAAGAGATGAAGAAGCAGAAAGAGAAGCAAAAATAGAAGGAGAAGAAGAAGGAGAAGTTGGAGAATCAGAAGAAGCAGAAGCAGAAAGAGAAGCAGAAGAAGGAGAAGGAGAAGCAGAAGGAGAAGGACAAGCAGGAGAAGCAGAAGAAGCAGAAGCAGGAGGAGCAGAAGAAGAAGAAGAAACAGAAGAAGGAGAAGGAGCAGAAGGAGAAGCAGAAGGAGAAGGAGAAGCAGAAAGAGAAGCAGAAGAAGCAGAAGAAGCAGTAGCAGAAGAAGCAGAAGCAGAAGAAACAGAAGAAGCCGAAGAATCAGAAGGAGAACCTGAAGCAGAAGGAGAAGCAGAAGCAGCAGAAGCTGGAAAAGCAGAAGCAGAAGAAACCGAACAAGCAGAAGAAGCAGAAGCAGAACGAGAAGCAGAAGAAGAAGGAGAAAGAGAAGGATTAGGAGTAGGAGGAGCAGAAGCAGAATAAGAAGCAGAAAGAGAAGCAGAAGGAGAAGCAGAAGGAGAAACAGAAGAAGCAGAAGCAGGAGAAGCAGAAGCAGAAGCAGAATGAAAAGCACAAGAAGAAATTGAAGGAGAAGGAGAAATTGAATGAGACGGAGAAGCAGAAGGAGAAGTAGGAGAAGCAGAAGAAGAAGAAGCAGGAGAAGCAGAAACAGAAGAAACAGAAGGAGAAGAGCAGAAGCAGAAGGAGAAGCAGAAGGAGAAGCAGAAGAAGCAGAAGCTGAAGCAGAAGAAGAAGAAACAG
>NW_012303226.1:0-3082 GCF_000151885.1 Dipodomys ordii | reverse complement strand
CGGGGGACACAGCGGGACACAGTGTGACACAGCGGGGGACACAAGGGGGACAAAGCGGGACACAGCAGGGACACAGAGGGACTCAGCGGGGCACACACCAGTATACAGCAGGACACATTAGGGACACAGCGGGGAACACAGCGGGACACAGCCGGGGACACAGCGGGACACAGCGGGGACACAGCAGTAGACACAGCGGGACCCAGTGGGGGACACAGCGGGACACAGCGGGGATTCACCGGGGGACTCAGCGGGGGACAAACTGGGACACCCCGGGACACAGTGGTACACAACGGGACACAGCGGGGACACTGTGGGAACATAGTGGGACACAACAGGGTACACAGCGGGACACAGCGGGACACAGCGGGGGACACAGCGGGGACACAGCGGGACACAGCGTGGGACACAGCGAGGACACAGCAGGTCACAGCGGGGGACACAGCGGGACACAGTGTGACACAGCGGGGGACACAAGGGGGACAAAGCGGGACACAGCAGGGACACAGAGGGACTCAGCGGGGCACACACCAGTATACAGCAGGACAAAGCAGGGACACAGCAGGGACACAGCGGGGAACACAGCGGGACACAGCCGGGGACACAGCGGGACACAGAGGGGAACACAGCGGGACACAGCGGGGAACACAGCGAGGACACAGCGGGACCCAGCGGGACACAGCATTGATACAGCGGGGACACAGCGGGGACACAGCGGGACACAGCGGGGGACACAGCGAGGACAAAGCGGGACACAGCAGGACACAGCGTGGGACAAAGCAGGACACAGCGGGGGACACAGGGTGGACACAAAGGGACACAGCGGGGACACAGAGGGGACTCAGCGGGGGACACAGCGGGTTACAAAGCGAGACACCACGGAACACAGTGTGACACAGTGGGACACAGCGGGGACACTGCGGGGACACAGCGAGACAAAGCAGGGGACACAGTTGGACACAGTGGGAAACAGAGGGGGACACAGCTGGGGACAGAGAGGGGACACAGCAGGACACAGCGGGGACACAGCTGGACACAGCGTGGTACACAGCGGGACACAGCAAGCACACAGAGAGGACACAGCGGGACAAAGCAGTGGACAGCGTGGGACACAGTGGGACACAGCGGGGACACAGCAGTGGATACATTGGTACACAGCGGGACACAGCGGGGACACTGCAGAGACACAGCGGGACAAAGCGGGGGACACAGCGGGGGACAGCAAGAGACAGAGAGGGGACAAAGAAGGACACCGGGGACACAGATGGACACAGCGGGGTACACAGCGGGACAAAGCGGACACACAGTGGGGACACAATGGGACAGATCGGGACACAGCGGGGACAGAGCGGGACAGAGCAGGTCACAGCGGGGGACACAACGGGACACAGCGGGGGACACAGAGGGGTACACAGCGGGACACAGCGGGGAACACAGCGAGGACCCAGCGGGACCCAGCGGGACACAGCATCGATACAGCGGGGACACAGCGAGGACACAGCGGGACACAGCGGGGGACACAGCGAGGACAAAGCGGGACACAGCGGGACACAGCGTGGGACAAAGCAGGAGACAGCGGGGGACACAGGGTGGACACAACGGGACACAGCGGGGACACAGAGGGGACTTAGCGGGAGAAACAGCGGGGGACAAAGCGGAACACAGTGTGACACAGTGTGACACAGTGGGACACAGCGGGGACACAGCGAGACAAAGCAGGGGACACAGCGGGACACAGCACGGGACACAGTAGGGGACAGCAGGAGACAGAGAGGGGACACAGCAGGACACAGCGGGGACACAGCTGGACACAGCGGGGTACACAGCAGGACACAGTGGACACACAGTGGGGACACAACGGGACACAGCGGGACACAGCGGGGACAGAGCGGGACAGAGCGGGTCACAGCAGGGGACACAACGGGACACAGCGGGGACACAGTAGTGACACAGCGGGACACAGCGGGACACAGCGAGGACACAGCGGGACCCAGTGGGACCCAGCGGGACACAGCATCGATACAGCGGGGACACAGCGTTACACAGCGGGTTACACAGATGGGGACACAAAGGGACACAGTGGGGGACACAGCAGGACACAGCGGGACACAGTAGGACACAGACGGGACAAAGCGTGAGACACAGCGGGACACAGCGGGTAACAGCGGGGACACAGCGGGACACAGCGGGGGACACAGAGGGGTACACAGCGGGACACAGCGGGGACCACAGCGAGGACCCAGCGCGACCCAGCAGGACACAGCGTCGATACGGCGGGGACACAGCGGGACTCAGTGGGGTACACAGCTGGGGATACAACGGGACACAGCAGGGGACACAACGAGGACACAGCGGAACACAGTATTGGACACAGCGAGGACACAGCGGGACACAGCGGGACACAGTGGGGACACAGCAGGGACACAGCAGGGACACAGTGGGGGACACAGCGGGACACAACAGTACACAGCGGAGGACACAGCAGGACACAGCGTGGGACACAGTGGGGTACACAGCTGGGGAACAAAGGGACACAGTGGGGGACACAGCGGGACACAGAGGGACACAGTGGGACACAGCGGGGCAAAGCGTGAGACACAGCGGGGAACAGAGCGGGAGACAGAAGGGGACACAGCGAGGACACAGCAGGACACAGCGGGGACACAGCGGGGACTCAGCGGGGGACACAGCGGGGGACAAAGCGGGACACCACGGAACACAGCGGGACACAGCGGGAAACAGCGGTGACCCTGCGGGGACACAGTGGGACACAGCGGGGGACACAGTAGGACACAGCGGGGACACAGCGGTGACCCTGCGGGGATACAGCGTTACACAGTGTGGTACACATCTGTGGACACAAGGGGACAAAGTGGGGGCACAGCAGGACACAGCGGGACATAGCGGGACACAGTTGGAGACAGCGGGGCCACAGGGGGACACAGCATGTGACACAGCGGGACACAGCGGGACAAAGCGGCATACAACGGGGGACACAACGGGACACAGTGGGGGACACAGCGGGAGACACACCGGGGGACACTGCGGGACACAGCAGCGGACACAGCGGGGGACACAGAGG
>NW_012303225.1:0-3082 GCF_000151885.1 Dipodomys ordii | reverse complement strand
ACACAGCAGCGGACATAGTGGCGGACAAAGCGGGACACAGCGGGACACAGCTGGGGACACAGCGGCGACAGAGCGGGACACAGCGGGGACACAGCGGTGGACAAAGCGCGGACATAGCGGGACACAACGGGGGACACAGCGAGGACACAGCGGGATACAGTGTGGGACAGAGCGGGGACTCAGCAATGACACAGCGGGGGACACTGCGGAACACAGCTGGACACAGTGGGGACAAAGTGAGAACAGAGCGGGACACAGCGTCGACCCAGCGGGGACAAAGCAGGACACAGCGGGGGAGAGCGGGGACACAGAGGGACACAGCGGGACACAGCGGGGACACAGCGAGGACACAGCGGGACACAGCGGGACACAACGGGGCCAAGGCAGTGGACACAACAGGATACTGTGGGAGACACAGTGGGACACAGCGGGACACAGCGCGACACAGCGGAGACATAGCGGGGGACACAGCGAGGACACAGCGGGACACACAATGTACACATCGGTGGACAGCAGGGACACAGCGGGACACAGCGGGACACAGTGGGGACACAGCAGGGACACAGCGGGGACTCAGCAACGACACAGCGGGGGACACAGCGGGACACAGCGGGGGACAAAGAGGCGGACACAGCGGAACCCAGCGGGACACATAGGGACACAGCAGGGACACAGCGGGACACAGCGGGGACCCAGCGGGACACAGCTGGACACAGCGGGGACAAAGTGAGAACAGAGCGGGACACACCGTCGACTCAGCGGGGACACAATAGGACACAGCGGGGGAGAGCGGGGACACAGAGGGACACAGCGGGACACAGCGGGGACACAGTGAGGACACAGCGGGACACAGCAGGGCCAAGGCAGTGGACTCAACGGGACACAGTGGGAGACACAGTGGGACACAGCGGGACACAGCGCGACACAGTGGAGACACAGCGGGGGACACAGCAAGGAAACAGCGGGACACACAATGTTCACAACGGGGGACAGCGGGGACACAGCGGGACACAGCGGGACACAGCCGGGACACAGCGGGGAAAAAGCGTGGGACAGCTTGGACACACAGCGGGACACAACAGGACACAGCGGAGACACAGCGGGGACACAGAGGGACACAGCAGGGGACATAGAGGCAGACAAAGCGGGACACAGCGGGACACAGAGGGGACACAGCAGGGACACAGCGGGGACTCAGCAATGACACAGCGGGGGACACTGCGGGACACGGGGGGGGACACAGCGGGGGACAAAGAGGCGGACACAGCGGGACACAGCGGGACACATCGGGGACACAGCAGGGACACAGCGAGACACAGCGGGGACCCAGCGGGACACAGCTGGACACAGCGGGGACAAAGTGAGAACAGAGCGGGACACAGCATCGACCCAGCGGGGACACAGCAGGACACAGCGGGGGAGAGCGGGGACACAAGGGACACAGCGGGACACAGCGGGGACACAGCGAGGACACAGCGGGACACAGCGGGACACAGCGGGGCCAAGGCAGTGGACACAACGGGACACAGCAGGAGACAAAGCGGGTCACAGCGGGGACACAACGGAGGACACAGCGGGGGACAAAGCAAGACCTCACGGGACACAGCGGGACACAGAGGGGAAACAGCGGGGACACAGCGGGGACACAGCGGGGACTCCACAACAACACAGCGGGGGACACAGCGGGACACAGCGGGGGCACAGCGGGGGACAAAGAGACGGAAACAGCGGGACACACCGGGACACATCGGGGACACAGCAGGGACACAGCGGGACACAGCGGGGACACAGCGGGACACAGCTGGACACAACGGGGACAAAGAGAGAACAGAGCGGGACACAGCGTCGACACAGAGGGGACACAGCAAGACACAGCGGGGGAGAGCGGGGACAAAGAGGGACACAGCGGGACACAGTGGGGACACAACGAGGACACAGCGGGTCACAGCGAGGCCAAGGCAGTGGACACAACGGGACACAGCGGGAGACACAGCGGGACACAGCGGGAGACACAGCAGGACACAGCGGGGGACACAGCGGGACACAGTGGGGACAGAGCAGTACACAGCGGGGACACAGCAGAGGACACAGCGGGGGACAAAGCGAGACACCACGGGACACAGCGGGGACTCAGCGTGGACACAGTGGGGACCAGCAAGGACACAGCGGGGGACACAGCGGGGGACATAGAGGCGGACAAAGTGGGACACAGCGGGACACAGCGGGGGACACAGCGGGGGACAAAGCGCGGACACAGCGGGACACAGCGGGGACACAGCGGGGGACAAAGCGCGGACACAGCGGGACACAACGGGGGACACAGCAAGAACACTGCGTGGATACTGCGGGGGACACAGCGGGACACAGCAGGACACAGCGCGACACAGCGGGACACAGCGGGGACACAGCAGGTCACAGCGGGGACACAGCGGGGACACAGCAGGACACAGCTGGATACAGCGGGGACAAAGAGAGAACAGAGCGGGACACAGCGGGGACACAGCAGGACACAGCGGGGGAGAGCGGGGACACAGGGACACAGCAGAACACAGCGGGGACACAGCGAGGACACAGCGGGACACAGCGGGACACAGCGGGGCCAAGGCAGTGGACACAACAGGACACAGCGGGAGACACAGCGGGACACAGCGGGACACAGCGGGACACAGCGGGGACACAGCGGGGACAAAGCGTGGGACAGCAGGGAGACACAGCGGGACACAGCGGGACACAGCGGGGACACAGCAGGACACAGCGGGGACACAGTGGTACACAGAGGGACACAGCGGGGACACAGCTGGACACAGCGGGAGACACAGCAGGACACAGCGGGGGACAAACCCGGACACAGTGGGGACAGAGCGGTACACAGCGGGGACACAACAGAGGACACAGCGAGGGACAAAGCGAGACACCATGGGACACAGCGGGGACACAGCTGGACACAGCGGGGGACACAGCGGGACGCAGCGGGTGGACAAAGCAGCGACACAGCAGGACACAGCGGGGGACACAGCGGGGGACACAGCGGGACACAGCGGGACACAGCGAGACACAATGGGAAATCAGCGGGGGACACAGA
>NW_012303224.1:0-3082 GCF_000151885.1 Dipodomys ordii | reverse complement strand
GCGGGACACAGTGGGGAAACGGCAGGGACACAGAGGGGCAAAGTGGGGGACCCAGCGGGACACAGCGGGACCCAGCAGGACCCAGCGGGGAAACAGCGGTGACAAAATGGGACACAGCGAGGACACAGCGGGACACAGTGGGGGACACAGTGGGACACAGCAAGGCACAACGTTGTCACAGCAGTGGACACAGCGGGACACAGCGGGGGACACAGCCAGACACAGCAGGGGACACAGCGGGACACAGCGGGGGACACAGCAGGGGACACATTGGGACACAGTGGGGGACACAGCGGGACACAGCGGGGACACAGCTGGACACAGTGGGGTACAGAGCCGGACACAGCAAGGCACAACGGGGTCACAGCAGTGGACACAGCCGGACAAAGCGGGGCACAGAGCGGGACAGAGCGGGGATCCAGCAGGTGCCACAGATGTACACAGCGGGACACAGTTTGACACAGTGGGGCACAGCAAGGACACAGCGAGGGACACAGCAGGGGACACAGCGGGACACCGCAGGGGACATAGGGAGGATACAGCGGGACACAGCAGGGGACACAGCGGAACCCAGCGAGGGACACAGCGGGGGACACAGTGGGACACAGCAGGGTACACAAAGAGGACCCAGCGGGACCCAGTGGGACATAGCTTCAATACAGCGGGGACACAGCGGGACACAGCGGGGTACACAGCTGGGGACACAACGGGACATAGTGGGGGACATAGCGGCATACAGCGGGACACAGCGGGACACAGCGGGACACAGCGCGGCACAGTTGGGACAAAGTGGGCGACACAGCGGGGAACAGAGCAGGACACAGCAGGGGACACATAGAGGACACAGCGGGACACAGCGGGGACACAGTTGGGACACAGCGGGGGACACTGAGGGGCACAAACGGGACAACACGGAACACAGCGGGACACAGTGGGATAAAGCGGGACACTGCGTGGATACAGCGGGACACAGCGGGGGACACAGCAGGACACAGCGGGACACAGAGGGGGACAAGGCGGGACACAGCGGGGGACAGAGCAGGGGACACAGCGAGACACAACGGGTACAAAGCAAGACACAGCAGATTACACAGTGGAACACAGCGGGCACACAGCCGGGATACAACGGGACACAGTGGGGAAAGAGCGGGACAAAGCGTGACACAGCGGGAAACAGCGGGGTACCCAGCGGGACACACGGGGGACACAGCAGGGTACACTGCGGTACACACGGTGGACACAGCAAGGACACAGCGGGGGACACAGTGGGACACAGCGGGGGACACTGCGGGACCTAGCAGGACACAGCCGGACACAGCAGGACACAGTGGGGGACACTGCGGGACACAGCCGGGGGACACAGCGGTGGACAGTGGGGGGAAAGAGAAGGGACACAGCGGGACACAGAGGGGACACAGCTGGACACAGAAAGGGTACACAGCGGGGCACAGCGGACTCACAACAGGGACAGAGCTGGACACAGAGGGACACAGAGGGGACAGAGGGTGACACAGCGGGACACAGCGGGACAGAGCAGGGGACTCAGCGGGACACAGCGGGGGACACAGGGAGGACACAGCTGGACACTGAGGGAGACAGAGCGAGGACACAGCCGGACACAGCGAAACACAGCGTGACACAGTGGGGACACAGCAGGGGACACAGCGGGACACAGCGGGGGACACAGAGGGACACAGCGGGGTACACAGCAGGGACAAAGCGGGACACAGAGGGGGACACAGCGAGGACAAAGCGGGACACAGCGGTGACACAGCGGGACACAGCTGGGGACACTGCGGGACACAGCGGGACCCAGCGGGGACAAAGCATGAGGCACAGCGGTGGACAGAGAGGGAGACAGAGGCGGACACAGCGAGGACACAGCGGGACACAGCGGGGACACAGAGGTGGCTCAGGGGGGGCCACAGCGGGGGACAAAGCGGGACACCACGGAACACTGCGGGACACAGAGTGAAACAGCGGTGAACCTGCGGGGACACAGCGGGGGACACAGCAGGACACAGCAGAAAACAACAGTGACACTGCGGGGACACAGTGGGACACAGCGGGGGACACAGCGGGATACAGAGGGGGACAGAGTGGGACACAGTGGGGGACACAGCCGGACACAGCAGGGGAAACAGTGGGGGACACAGCGGGACACAGCAGGACACAGCGAGGACACAGCGGGACAGAGCGGGACACTACAGGGCACAGCGGGGGACACAGCGAGGACACAACGGAACACAGAGTGGGACACAGTGAGGACACAGCGGGACACAGCGGGACACAGCCGGGTCCCAACAGTGGACACAGCAGGACACAGCGGGGGACACATCGGGACACAGCGGGGGACACATGGAGGACTCAGCGGGACAAAGCGGGGACACAACGGCGACTCACCAGGGGACACAGCGGGGGACAAAGCGGGACACCACAGAACACAGTGGGAAACAGCGGGACACAGCGGGGAAACTGCGGTGACACAGGGAGACAAAGCGTGGGACACATAGGGACACAGCGGGGGACACAGTGGGGGAAACAGCGGGACACAGCGGGGGACACAGCGGGACACAGAGGGGGATAGAGTGGGACACAGTGGGGGGCACAGCCGGACACAGCAGGGGAAACAGTGGGGGACACAGCGGGACACAGCAGGACACAGCGAGGACACAGCGGGACAGAGTGGGACACTACAGGGCACAGCGGGGGACACAGCGGGACACAGCGGGGGACACAGCGAGGACACAACGGAACACAGAGTGGGACACAGTGAGGACACAGCGGGACACAGCGGGACACAGCCGGGTCTCAACAGTGGACACAGCAGGACACAGCGGGGGACACATCGGGACACAGCGGGGGACACATGGAGGACTCAGCGGGACAAAGCGGGGACACAACGGCGACTCACCGGGGGACACAGCGGGGGACAAAGCGGGACAACATAGAACACAGTGGGAAACAGCGGGACAAAGCGGGGTAACTGCGGTGACACAGGGAGACAAAGCGTGGGACACATACGGGACACAGCGGGGGACACAGT
Source organism: Dipodomys ordii (assembly GCF_000151885.1). NCBI lineage: Eukaryota > Metazoa > Chordata > Mammalia > Rodentia > Heteromyidae > Dipodomys > Dipodomys ordii. Next base: position 36 of record NW_012303224.1, on the reverse strand, counting down.
GGGGGACACAGCGGGACATAGCGGGGAACACAGCGA
>NW_012303223.1:0-3082 GCF_000151885.1 Dipodomys ordii | reverse complement strand
CTTTCTGCTTCTGCTTCTCCTTCTGCTTCTCCTTCTGCTCCTTCTCCTTCTTCTGTTTCTTCTTCTTCTTCTTCTGCTTCTCCCGCTTCCGCTTCTTCCGCTTCTCCTTCCTTTCCTGTGCTTCTGCTTCTCCTTCTCCTTCTTCTGCTTCTCTTTCTGCTTCTGCTTCTTCTGATTCTCCAACTAATCCTTCTTCTTCTCTGTCTGTTTCTACTTCTCTTTCTGCTCCTGCATCTCCTTCTGCTTCACCTTCTGCTGCTCCTTCTCCTTCTTCTGTTTCTCCCTCTGCTTCTGCTTGTGCTTCTTATGCTTCTTCTTGTTCTTCTGCTTCTGCTTCTCCTGCTTCTGCTTCTTATGCTTCTACTGCTTCTTCTTCTGCTTCTTCTGCTTCTGCTTCTTCTGCTTCTACTTCTGTTTCTGCTTCTGCTTCTCCTGCTTGTTTTTCTGCTTCTTCTGCTGCTTCTCCTTCTGCTGCTTCTTCTACTTCTCCTATTGCTTCTCTTTTTGCTTCTCTTTCTGCTTCTGCTTCTTCTGTTTCTCCTGCCTGAATTTCTGGTTCTACTTCTTCTGCTGCTTCTCCTTCTGCTTCTGCTTCTACTTCTGCTTCTGTTTCTGCTTCTTCTCTTTCGGCTTCTCCTGCTTCTGCTTCTTGTGCTTCTCCTGCTTCTCTTTTTGCTTCTCATTCCGCTTCGGCTTCTCCTTCTGCTTCTGCTTCTCCTCCTTCTCCTTCTCTTACTTCTGCTTCTCCTTCAGCTTTTGCTTCGTCTGCTTCATCTGCTTCTCCTTCTGCATCTCCTTCTGCTTGTGCTTGTCCTTATGCTTCTTCTTCTGCTTCAGCTTCTCCTTCTCCTTCTCCTTGTTTTGCTTCTCCTTTTGCTTCTGCTTCTTCTGCTTTCCTGCTTCTCCTTCTGCTTCTGCTTCTTCTGCTTCTCCTGCTTCTCCTTCTGCATCTTCTTCTGCTACTGCTTCTCCTTCTCCTTCTTCTGCTTCTCCTTCTGATTCTCCTTCTGCTTCTTCTTCTTCTGCTTTACCTGCTTCTCATTCTGCTTCTCCTTCTGTTTCTCCTTCTCCTTCTTGTTCTTCTGCTTTTCCTTTGGCTTCTCCTTCTGTTTCTGCTACAACTGCTACTGCTTCTACTTCTTCTGTTTCTTCTGCTTCTCCTTCTGCTTTTGATTCTCTTTCTGCTTCTGCTTCTCCTTCAGCTTCTCGTTCTGCTTCTCCAGATTCTGCTTCTTCTGCTTCTCCTTCTGCTTCTCCTGCTTCTCTTCTGCTTGAGGTTCTGCTTCTGCTTCTTCAGCTTCTTCTGCTTCTATTTCTACTTCTCCTTCTGTTTCTGCTTCTCTTTCTGCTTCTGCTTCTTATCCTTCTTCTATTTCTTTTGCTTCTGCTTCTCCTGCTTCTCCTTCTGTTTCTCTTTATGCTTCTTCTGCTTCTCCTTTTTCTGCTTCTACTTCTGCTTCTGCTTCTCCTTCTGCTGCTCTTTCTGCTTCTCCTGCTGCTTTTCCTTCTCCTGCTCCTTCTTATGCTTCTCTTTCTGCTTCTCCTTCTGTTTCTCCTACTACTTCTCCTTCTCGTTCTTCTGCTTTTCCTTCTGCTTCTCCTTCTGCTTCTGCATCTTCAGCTTCTTCTGCTACTGCCTCTGCTTCTTCTGTTTCTTCTGCTTCAACTTCTGCTTCTCCTTCTGCTTTTGCTTCTCTTTCTGCTTCTGCTTCTCCTTCTGCTTCTCAGATTCTGCTTCTTCTGCTTCTCCTGCTACTCCTTCTGCTTCAGGTTCTGCTTCTGCTTCTTCGGCTTCTTCTGCTTCTGCTTCTCCTGCTGCTGCTTCTTCTGCTTCTCCTGCTTCTCTTTCTGCTTTTCCTTCTGTTTCTGCTTCTCCTTCTGCTTCTTCTCCTTCCTATGTTTCTTCTGCTTCTGCTTCTCCTGCTTCTGCTTCTTCTGCTTCTCCTGCTTCTCCTTCTCATTCTCTTTCTCTTTCTGCTTCTGCTTATCCTTCTGTTTCTCCTACTCCTAATCCTTCTCTTTCTCCTTCTCCTTCTTCTTCTTCTGCTTCTCCTGCTGCTTCTTCTTCTGATTCTTCTGCTTTTTCTGTTTCTTCTTCTTCTGCTTCAGCTTCTTCTTCTTCTGCTTCTCCTTCTGCTTCTGCTCTTCTCCTTCTGTTTCTTCTGTTTCTGCTTCTCCTGCTTCTTCTTCTTCTGCTTCTCCTACTCCTCCTTCTGCTTCTCCGTCTCCTTCTCCTTCTCCTTCAATTTCTCCTTCTTGTGCTTCTCATTCTGCTTCTGCTTCTGCTTCTCCTGCTTCTGCTTCTTTTGTTTCTCCTTCTGCTTCTTCTTCTGCTTCTCTTTCTGCTTCTTAATCTGATTCTGCTCCTCCTACTCCTAATCCTTCTCTTTCTCCTTCTTCTTCTGCTTCTCGTTCTGCTTCTGCTTCTTCTGCTTGTTCGGTTTCTTCTGCTTCTGCTTTTCCAGCTTCTGCTGATTCTGCTTCTCCTTCTGCTTCAGGTTCTCCTTCTGATTCTTCGGCTTCTTCTGTTTCTTCTGATTCTGCTTCTCCTGCTACTGCTTCTTCTCCTTCTTCTGCTTCTCTTTCTGCTTCTCCTTCTGCTTCTGCTTCTCCTTCTGCTCCTTCTCCTTCTTCTGTTTCTTCTTCTTCTTCTTCTTCTGCTTCTCCCGCTTCTGCTTCTTCTGCTTCTCCTGCTTGTCCTTCTCCTTCTGCTTCTCCTTCTCCTTCTTCTGCTTCTCTTTCTGCTTTTGCTTCTTCTGATTCTCCAACTTCTCCTTCTTCTTCTTCTATTTCTGCTTCTCTTTCTGCTTCTGCATCTCCTTCTGCTTCACCTTCTGCTGCTCCTTCTCCTTCTGATTCTCCCTCTGCTTCTGCTTCTTATTCTTCTTCTTTTTCTTCTGGTTCTGCTTCTCCTGCTTCTGCTTCTTATGCTTCTACTGCTTCTTCTTCTGCTTCTTCTGCTTCTACTTCTCTTTCTGCTTCTGCTTCTCCTGCTTGTTTTTCTGCTTCTTCTGCTGCTTTTTCTACTTCTCCTTCTGCTTCTCTTTTTGCTTCTCCTTCTGCTTCTTCTGTTTCTCCTGCC
>NW_012303222.1:0-3082 GCF_000151885.1 Dipodomys ordii | reverse complement strand
CTCCTTCTTCTTCTTCTCTTTCTGCTTCTCCTTCTGTATCTCCTTCTTCTCCTTCTAGTTCTTCTACTTTTCCTTCCACTTCTCCTTCTACTTCTACATCTTCTGCTTCTTCTACTATTACCTCAAGCTTCTTCTGCTTCTCCTTCTGCTTCTCCTTCTGCTTTTGCTTCTCTTTCTGCTTCTGCTTCTCCTTCTGCTTCTCCAGATTCTGCTTCTTCTGTTTCTCCTGCTTCTCCTTCTGCTTCAGGTTCTGCTTCTGCTTCTTCGACTTCTTCTGCTTCTGCTTCTCCTGCTCCTACTTCTTCTGCTTCTCCTGCTTCTCTTTCTGCTTTTCCTTCTGTTTCTGCTTCTCCTTCTGCTTCTGCTTCTTCTCCTTCTTCTGTTTCTTCTGCTTCTGCTTCTCCTGCTTCTGCTTCTCCTGCTTCTCGTTCTGCTTCTCTTTCTGCTTCTCCTTCTCTTTTCTGCTTCTCCTTCTGCTTCTACTTCTCCTTCTGCTTCTGCTTCTGCTTCTGCTTCTTTGGCTTCTCCTGTTTCTTCTGCTTCTGCTTCACCTCCTTCTTCTGCTTCTCCTGTTTCTCTTTCTGCTTCTCCTTCGCTTCTGCTTCTCCTTCTGCTTCTGCTCTTCTCCTTCTTCTGTTTCTTTTGCTTCTGTTTCTTCTGCTTCTTCTTCTCCTGTTTCTTCTGATTCTACTTCTGCTTCTCCTTCTTCTCCTCTTTCTGCTTCTACTTCTGCTTCTTCTGATTCTCCTGCTTCTCCTTCTTGTTCTCCTTCTGTTTCTGCTTCTCTTTCTGCTTCTGCTTCTCCTTCTGCTGCTCCTTCTCCTTCTTCTGCTTCTCCCACTGCTTCTGCTTCTTTTGCTTATTCTTTTTCTTCTGCTTTTGCTTCTCCTGCTTCTGCTTCTACTGCTTCTCCTTATGCTTCTCCTTATGCTGCTGCTTCTTCTTCCTCTTCTTCTCCTTCTTTTTCGTCTTCTTCTTCTTCCTTTCTTTCTTCTGCTTCTGCTTTTCCTGCTTCTTCTGCTTCTACTGTTTCTCTTTCTGCTTCCCATTCTGCTTCTGCTTCTCATTCTGCTTCTCCTATTGCTTCTGCTGCACTTCCTTCTCCTTCTCCTTCTCCTACTTCTGCTTCTCCTTCTGCTTCTGCTTCTTCTGCTTCTCCTGCTTCTCGTTCTGCATCTTTTTCTGCTTCTGCTTCTCCTTCTGCTGCTTCTTCTGCTTCTGCTACTCCTTCTTCTGATTCTCCTTCTGATTCTCCTTCTACTTCTCTTTCTGCTGTTCCTTCTCCTTCTTCTGCTTCTCCCTCTGATTCTTCTTCTTATGCTTATTCTTTTTCTACTGCTTCTGCTTCTCCTGCTTCTGCTTCTTCTGCTTCTACTTCTTCTCCTTATGCTTCTCCTTCTCCTTCTTCTTCTTCTTCTTCTTCTTCTTCTTCTTCTTCTTCTTCTTCTTCTTCTTCTTCTTCTTCTTCTTCTTCTTCTTCTTCTTCTTCTCTTTCTTCCGCTTCTTCTTTTATTGCTTCTTCTGCTTCTACTGCTTCTCTTTCTGCTTCTCATTCTGCTTCTGCTTCTCCTTCTGCTTCTCCTATTGCTTCTGCGGCTCTTCCTTCTCCTTCTCCTACTTCTACTTCTCCTTCTGCTTCTGCTTCTTCTGCTTCTCCTGCTTCTCCTTCTCCTTCTGCTTCTCCTTCTGCTTCTTCTTCTTCTGCTTTACCTGCTTCTCTTTCTGCTTCTCCTTCTGCTTCTCCTATTGTTTCTCCTTCTCCTTCTTGTTCTTCTGCTTTTCCTTCTGCTTCTTCTGCTTCTGCTACAACTTCTACTTCTTCTGTTTCTTCTGCTTCTCCTTCTGCTTTTGTTTCTCTTTCTGCTTCTCCTTCTGCTTCTCCTTCTGCTTCTCCAGATTCTGCTTCTTCTGCTTCTCCTGCTTCTCCTTCTGCTTCAGGTTCTGCTTCTGCTTCTTCGGATTCTTAAGCTTCTGCCTCTCCTGCTTCTGCTTCTTCTGCTTCCCCTCCTTCTCTTTCTGCTTCTCCTTCTGTTTCTGCTTCTCATTCTGCTTGTGCTTCTTGTCCTTCTCCTGTTTCTTCTGCTTCTGCTTCTCCTGTTTCTGCATCTCCTGCTTCTCCTTCTGCTGCTCTTTCTGCTTCTCCTGCTGCTTTTCTTTCTCCTGCTCCTTCTTCTGCTTCTCTTTCTGCTTCTCCTTCTGTTTCTCCTTCTCCTCCTCGTTCTTCTGCTTTTCCTTCTACTTCTCCTTCTGCATCTTCTGGTTCTTCTGCTACTGCCTCTGCTTCTTCTGTTTCTTCTGCTTCTCCTTCTGCTTTTGCTTCTCTTTCTGCTTCTGCTTCTCTTTCTGCTTCTCCAGATTCTGCTTCTTCTGCTTCTCCTGCTTTTCCTTCTGCATCTCCTTCTGCTTGTGCTTGTCCTTATGCTTCTTCTTCTGCTTCTGCTTCTACTTCTCCTTCTTTTGCTCCTCCTTTTGCTTCTGCTTCTTCTGCTTTTCCTTCTTCTCCTTCTGCTTCTGCTTCTTCTGCTTCTCCTGCTTCTCCTTCTGCTTCTGCTTCTTCTGCTTCTCCTGCTTCTCCTTCTGCATCTTCTGCTTCTGCTTCTCCTTCTCCTTCTTCTGCTTCTCCTTCTGATTCTCCTTGTGCTTCTTCTTTTCTGCTTTAACTGCTTCTCTTTCTGCTTCTCCTTCTGCTTCTCCTTCTGTTTCTCCTTCTCCTACTTGTTCTTCTGCTTTTCCTTCTGCTTCTGCTTCTGCTACAACGGCTACTGCTTCTACTTCTTCTGTTTCTTCTGCTTCTCCTTCTGCTTTTGATTCTCTTTCTGCTTCTGCTTCTCCTTCTGCTTCTCCTTCTGCTTCTGCAGATTCTGCTTCTCCTTCTGCTTCAGGTTCTGCTTCTGCTTCTTCAGATTCTTATGCTTCTGCTTCTCCTGCTTCTGCTTGTTCTGCTTCCCCACCTTCTCTTTCTGCTTCTCCTTCTGTTTCTGCTTCTCCTTCTGCTTCTTGTCCTTCTCCTGTTTCTTCTGCATTTGCTTCTCCTGTTTCTGCATCTCCTGCTTCTCCTTCTGCTGCTCTTCTGCTCTCCTGC
>NW_012303221.1:0-3082 GCF_000151885.1 Dipodomys ordii | reverse complement strand
TCCTTCTGCTTCTGCTTCTCCTTCTGCTTCTGTTTCTGCTTCTTCTCTTTTGGCTTCTGCTGCTTCTGCTTCTTGTCCTCCTCCTGCTTCTTTTTCTGCTTCTCATTCTGCTTCTGCTTCTCCTTCTGCTTCTGCTTCTCCTCCTTCTCCTTCTCCTACTTCTGCTTCTCCTTCAGCTTCTGCTTCTTCTGCTTTTCCTGCTTCTCCTTCCGCTTCTGCTTCTTCTGCTTCTCCTACTGCATCTTCTTCTGCTTCTGCTTCTCCTTCTGCTTCTCCTTCTCCTTCTTCTGCTTCTCCTTCTGCTTCTTCTTCTTCTGCTTTACCTGCTTCTCTTTCAGCTTCTCCTTCTGCTTCTCCTTCTGTTTCTCCTTCTCCTTCTTGTTCTTCTGCTTTTCCTTCTGCTTCTGCTACAACTGCTACTGCTTCTACTTCTTCTGTTTCTTCTGCTTCTCCTTCTGGTTTTGATTCTCTTTCTTCTTCTGCTTCTCCTTCTGATTCTCATTCTGCTTCTCCAGATTCTGATTCTTCTGCTTCTCCTGCTTCTCCTTCTGCTTCAGGTTCTGCTTCTGCTTCTTCGCATTCTTATGCTTCTGCTTCTCCTGCTTCTGCTTCTTCTGCTTCCCCTCCTTCTCTTTCTGCATCTCCTTCTGCTTCTGCTTCTTGTCCTTCTCCTGTTTCTTCTGCTTGTTCTTCTCCTGTTTCTGCATTTCCTGCTTCTTCTTCTGCTGCTCTTTCTGTTTCTCCTGCTGCTTTTCTTTCTACTGCTCCTTCTTCTGCTTCTCTTTCTGCTTCTACTCCTGTTTCTCCTTCTCCTTCTCCTTCTAGTTCTTCTGCATTTCCTTCTGCTTCTCCTTCTGCTTCTGAATCTTCTGCTTCTTCTGCTACTGCCTCTGCTTCTTCTGTTCTTCTGCTTCTCCTTTTGCTTATGCTTCTCTTTCTGCTTCTGCTTCTCCTTCTGCTCTCCAGATTCTGCTTCTTCTGCTTCTCCTGTATCTCCCTTATGCTTCAGGTTCTGCTTCTGCTTCTTCGGCTTCTTCTGCTTCTGCTTCTCCTGCTGCTGCTTCTTCTGCTGCTCCTGCTTCTATTTCTGCTTTTTCTTCTGTTTCTGCTTCTCCTTCTGCTTCTTCTCCTTCTTATGTTTCTTCTGCTTCTGCTTCTCCTGCTTCTGCTTCTCCTGCTTCTCGTTGTGCTTCTCTTTCTGCTTCTCTTTCTGCTTCTCCTTCTCCTTCTTCAGCTTCTCCTTCTGCTTCTCCTTCTCCTTCTGCTTCAATTTCTCCTTCTGCTTCTCATTCTGCTTCTGCGTCTTCTGTTTCTTCTGCTTCTCTTGCTTCTGCTTCTCCTGCTTCTCCTACTTCTCGTGCTGATTCTCCTTCTGCGTCTCTTTCTGCTTCAGCTTATCGTTTTGCTTCTCCTACTCCTAATCCTTCTCTTTCGCCTTCTCCTTCTTGTTCTTCTGCTTGTCCTGGTGCTTCTGCTTCTGCTTATTCTACTATTTCTGTTTCTTCTGCTTCTGCTTCAGATTGTGCTTCTTCTATTTCTCCTTCTGCTTTAGATTCTGCTTCTGCTTCTTCGGCTTCTCCTGTTTCTTCTGATTCTGCTTCTCCTGCTTCTTCTGGTTCTCCTGCTTCTCTTTCTGCTTCTCCTTCTGCTTCTGCTTCTCCTTCTGCTTCTGCTTCTGCTCTTCTCCTTCTTCTGCTTCTTTTGCTTCTGTTTATTCTGCTTCTTCTTCTGTTTCTTCTGACTCTACTTCTGCTTCTCCTTCTTCTCCTTCTCTTTCTGCTTCTTCTGATTCTCCTGCTTCTCCTTCTTGTTCTCCTTCTGTTTCTGCTTCTCTTTCTGCTTCTGCTTCTCCTTCTGCTGCTCCTTCTCCTTCTCCTTCTTCTGCTTCTCTCACTGCGTCTGCTTCTGCTTCTTTTGCTTATTCTTTTTCTTCTGCTTCAGCTTCTCCTGCTTCTGCTTCTTCTGCTTCTACTGCTTCTCCTTATACTTCTCCTTATGCTTCTCCTTATGCTTCTCCTTATGCTGCTGCTGCTTCTTCTTCTTCTTCGTCTTCTTCTTCTTCTCTTTCTTCTGCTTCTGCTTTTCCTGCCTCTTCTGCTTCTACTGCTACTCTTTCTGCTTCTTGTCCTTCTCCTGTTTTTTCTCCTTCTGCTTCTCCTGCTTCTGCTTCTTCTGCTTTTCCTGCTTCTCTTTCTGCTTCTCCTTCTGCTTCTCCTGCTTCTGCTCCTTCTCTTTCTTCTGTTTCTTCTTCTTCTGCTTCTCCCGCTTGTGCTTCTTCTGCTTCTCCTGCTTCTCGTTCTGCTTCTCTTCATCGGCTTCTCTTTCTATTTCTGCTGCTGCTTCTTCTGATTCTGATTCTTCTCCTTCTTCTTCTCCTTCTGCTTCTGTGTCTTCTGCATTTCTTGCTTCTCCTTCTGCATCTCCTTCTGCTTGTGCTTTTCCTTCTGCTTCTTCTTCTGCTCTGGCTTCTCCTTCTCCTTCTTCTGCTTCTCCGTCTGCTTCTGCTTCTTCTGCTTCCCCTCCTTCTCTTTCTGCTTCTCCTTCTGTTTCTGCTTCTCCTTCTGCTTCTGCTTCTTGTCCTTCTCCTGTTTCTTCTGCTTCTGCTTCTCCTGTTTCTGCATCTCCTGCTTCTCCTTCTGCTTCTCTTTCTGCTTCTCCTGCTGCTTTTCCTTCTACTGCTCCTTCTTCTGCTTCTCTTTCTGCTTCTCATTCTGTTTCTCCTTCTCCTTCTCCTTCTCGTTCTTCTGCTTTTCCTTCTGCTTCTCCTTCTGCTTCTGCATCTTCTGCTTCTTCTGCTACTGCCTCTGCTTCTTCTGTTTCTTCTGCCTCTCCTTCTGCTTCTCCTTCTGCTTTTGCTTCTCTTTCTGCTTCTCCTTCTCCTTCTGCTTCTCCAGATTCTGCTTCTTCTGCTTCTCCTTCTGCTTCAAGTTCTGCTTCTGCTTCTTCAGCTTCTTCTGCTTCTGCTTCTTCTGCTGCTTCTTCTTCTGCTTCTCTTTCTGCTTTTCCTTCTGATTCTGCTTCTCCTTCTGCTTCAACTCCTTCTTCTGATTCTTCTGTTACTGCTTCTCCTTCCTTTTGCTTC
>NW_012303220.1:0-3082 GCF_000151885.1 Dipodomys ordii | reverse complement strand
GTAAAGCAGAAGAAGAAGAAGCACAAGGAGAATCAGAAGGAGAAGCAGAAGAAGCAGAAGCAGAAGAAGATGCAGAAGGAGAAGCAGGAGAAGCAGAAGAAGCAGAAGCAGAAGGAGAAGCAGGAAAAGCAGAAGAAGCAGAAGCAAAAGGAGAAGCAAAAAAATGAGAAGGAGAAGCAGAAGCAGAAGAAGAAGCATAAGGACAAGCACAAGCAGAAGGAGATGCAGAAGGAGAAGCAGGAGAATCAGAAGAAGCAGAAGCTGAAGGAGAAGCAGAAGTAGGAGAAGGAGGATAAGCAGAAGCAGAAGGAGAAGCAGAAGAGGAATGAGAAGCAGAAAAAGAAGCAGGAGAAGCACAATAAGCAGAAGCAGGAGAAGCCGAAAGAGTAGAAGTAGAAGAAGCACAAACAGAAGCAGAAGTAGAAGCAGAAGCAGAAGGAGAAGCAGCAGAAGAAGTAGAACCAGAAATTCAGGCAGGAGAAACAGAAGAAGCAGAAGCAGAAGGAGAAGCAAAAAGAGAAGCTGAAGGAGAAGTAGAAGAAGCAGCAGAAGGAGAAGCAGCAGAAGAAGCAGAAAAACAAGCAGGAGAAGCAGAAGCAGAAAGAAAATTAGAAGCAGAAGAAGCAGAAGCAGAAGAAGCAGTAGAAGCATAAGAAGCAGAAGCAGGAGAAGCAGAAGTAGAAGAAAAAGAAGAATCATAAGAAGCAGAAGCAGAGGGAGAAACAGAAGAAGGAGAAGGAGCAGCAGAAGGTTAAGCATAAGGAGAAGCAGAAGAAGCAGAAGCTGGAGAAGCAGAGCAGAAGAAAAAGAATAAGCAAAAGAAGCAGAAGCAGATGCAGAAAGAGGAGAAGAAGTAGAAGCAGAAGTAGAATCAGAAGAAACAGAAGAAGAAGCAGCAGAAGAAACAGAAGCAAACGAAACAGAAGAAGGAGAAGAGCAGAAGCAGAAGCAGAAGGAGAAGCAGAAGCAGAAGGAGAAGCAGAAAGAGAAGCAGGAGAAGCAGAAGAAGCAGGAGAAGCAGAAGCAGAAGAAACAGGAGAAGCAGAAGAAGCAGAAGCAGAATCTGAAGCAGAAGGAGAAACAGAAGAAGCACAATCTGAAGCAGAAGCAGAAGAAACAGAAATAGTAGAATAAGCAGAAGCAGAAGCACCAGGACAAGCAGAAGAACAAGAAGGAGAAGGCGAAAGAGAAGGATTAGGAGAAGCAAAAGGATAAGCTGAAGCAGAAAGAGACGCAAAAGGAAAAGCAGCACGAGAAGTAGGAGAAGCAGGAGAAGCAGAAGCAAGAGAAGCAGAAGAAACAGAAGACGCAGAAGCAGAATGAGAAGCAGAAGGAGAAATTGAAGCAGAAGGAGAAGCAGAAGAAGTAGAAGTAGAAGCAGAAAGAGAAGCAGAACGAGAAGCAGGAGAAGCAGAAACAGAAGAAACAGAAGAAGGAGAAGAAGCAGAAGCAGAAGGAGAAGCAGAAACAGAAGGAAAAGCAGAAAGAGAAGCAGAAGAAGCAGCAGCAGGAGAAGCAGAAGTAGAAGAAGCCGAAGAAGCAGAAGCAGAACCTGAAGCAGAAGGAGAAGCAGAAGAAGCAGAATCTGGAGAAGCAGAAGGAGAAGCAGAAGCAGAAAGAGTAGCAAAAGCAGAAGGAGAAGCAGAAGGAGAAGCAGAAGAAACAGAAGAAGCAGAGGCAGTAGCAGAAGAAGCAGAAGATGCAGAAGGAGAAGCAGAAGGAAAAGCAGAAGAACGAGAAGGTGAGGGAGAAGGAGAAACAGAAGGAGAAGCAGAAAGAGAAGCAGTAGAAGGAGCAGGAGATGCTGAAACAGGAGAAGCATAAGCAGAACAAACAGGAGAAGGACAAGAAGCAGAAGCAGAAGGAGAAGCAGAAAAAGAAGGAGAAGCAGAAAGAGAAGGAGGGGAAGCAGAAGAAGCAGAAGCAGGAGAAGCAGAAGCATAAGAACCCGAATTAGCAAAAGGAGAACCTCAGGCAGAAGGAGAAGCAGGAGAAGCAGAAGAAGCAGAATCTGGAGAAGCAGAAGGAGAAGCAGAAGCAGAAAGAGAATCAAAATCAGAAGGAGAAGCAGAAGAAACAGAAGAAGTAGAAGCAGTAGCAGTTGTAGCAGAAGCAGAACGCGAAGCAGAACGAAAAGCAGGAGAACAAGAAGGAGAAGGAGAAACAGAAGGAGAAGCAGAAGGAGAAGCAGAAAGAGAAGCAGGTAAAGCAGAAGAAGAAGAAGCAGAAGGAGAATCAGAAGGAGAAGCAGAAGAAGGAGAAGGAGAAGCAGAAGCAGAAGAAGATGCAGAAGGAAAAGCAGAAGAAGCAGAAGCAGAAGGAGAAGCAGGAAAAGCAGAAGAAGCAGAAGCAAAAGGAGAAGCAAAAGAAGGAGAAGTAGAAGCAGAGGCAGAAGAAGAAGCATAAGGACAAGCACAAGCAGAAGGAGATGCAGAAGGAGAAGCAGAAGAAGCAGAAGATGAAGGAGAAGCAGAAGTAGGAGAAGGAGAAGGAGGAGAAGCAGAAGCAGAAGGAGAAGCAGAAGCGGAATGAGAAGCAGAAAGAGAAGCAGGAGAAGCACAAGAAGCAGAAGCATGAGAAGCCGAAAGAGAAGAAGCAGAAGAAGCAGGATCAGAGTCAGAAGTAGAAGCAGAAGCAGAAGGAGAAGCAGCAGAAGAAGTAGAATCAGAAATTAAGGCAGGAGAAACAGAAGAAGCAGAAGCAGAAGCAGAAGGCGAAGCAAAAAGAGAAGGAGAAGGAGAAGTAGAAGAGGCAGCAGAAGGAGAAGCAGCAGAAGAAGCAGAAAAACAAGCAGGAGAAACAGAAGCACAAAGAGAAGTAGAAGCAGAAGAAGCAGAAGAAGAAGAAGAAGATGAGACGACGAGAAGACGACGCAGTAGAAGCATAAGAAGCAGAAGCAGGAGAAGCAGAAGCAGAAGATAAAGAAGAAGCATAAGAAGCAGAAGCAGAGGGAGAAACAGAAGAAGGAGAAAGAGCAGCAGAATGTGAAACAGAACGGAGATGCAGAAGCAGAAAGCGAAGCAGAAACAGACGAGAAGAGACGAGAGTTGGAGATCATAGAGCAGAGCAGAGCAGAAGAGAG
>NW_012303219.1:0-3082 GCF_000151885.1 Dipodomys ordii | reverse complement strand
GAAGAAGAAGAAGTTTGAAGAAGAAGAAGAAGGAGAAGGAGAAGCATAAGGAGAAGAAGTAGAAGCAGAAGAAGCAGAAGCAGGAGAAGCAGAAGCAGGAGAAAAAGAATAAGCATAAGAAGAAGAATCAGAGGGAGTAGCAGAAGAAGGAGCATTAGCAGCAGAAAGAGAAGTATAAGGAGAATCAGAATGAGAAGCAGTAGAAGGAGTAGCAGAAGCAGAAGAAGCAGCAGAAGGAGAAGCAGAAGCAGAAAAAGATGCAGAACGAGAATCAGGAGAAGCAGAAGAAGCAGAAGCAGAAGGAGAAGCAGAAGTAGGAGAAGGAGAAGGAGAAGGAAGTGCAACAGAAGCAATAGGAGAAGCAGAAGGAGAAGCAGAAGCAGAATGAGAAGCAGAAAGAGAAACAGCAGAAGCAGAAGAAGCAGGCAAAGCAGAAGCAGAAGAAAGAGAAGAAGAAGAAGAAGAAGAAGAAGAAGAAGAAGAAGAAGAAGAAGAAGAAGAAGAAGAAGAAGAAGAAGAAGAAGAAGAAGAAGAAGAAGAAGAAGCATATGGAGAAGCATAAGGAGAAGCATAAGGAGAAGCAGTAGAAGCATAAGCAGGAGAAGCAGAAGCAGAGGAAAAAGAATAAGCAAAAGAAGCAGAAGCAGAAGGAATGGGAGAAGCAGAAGAAGGAGAAGGAGAAGGAGCAGCAGAAGGAGAAGCAGAAGCAGAAAGAGAAGCAGAAACAGAAGGAGAACAAGAAGGAGAACCAGGAGAATCAGAACACCAGAAGTAGAAGCAGAAAGAGGAGAAGAAGGAGAAGCAGAAGTAGAATCAGAAGAAACAGAAGAAGAAGAAGCAGAAGAAACAGAAGCAAAAGAAACAGAAGAAGGAGAAGAGCAGAAGCAGAAGCAGAAGGAGAAGCAGAAGCAGAAGGAGAAGCAGAAAGAGAAGCAGGAGAAGCAGAAGAAGCTGGAGAAGCAGAAGCAGAAGAAACAGGAGAAGCCGAAGAAGCAGAAGCAGAATCTGAAGCAGAAGGAGAAACAGAAGAAGCACAATCTGAAGCAGAAGCAGAAGAAAAAGAAATCGTAGAATAAGCAGAAGCAGAAGCACCAGGAGAAGCAGAAGAAGAAGAAGAAGGAGAAGGCGAAAGAGAAGGATTAGGAGTAGGAGAAGCCAAAGGATAAGCAGAAGCAGAAAGAGACGCAGAAAGAGAAGCAGCAAGACTAGAAGGAGAAGCAGGAGAAGCAGAAGAAACAGAAGACGCAGAAGCAGAATGAGAAGCAGAAGGAGAAGTTGAAGCAGAAGCAGAAGCAGAAGGAGAAGCAGAAAGAGAAGCAGAAGAAGCAGTAGCAGGAGAAACAGAAGCAGAAGAAACAGAAGAAGCCCAAGAACCAGAAGGAGAACCTGAAGCAGAAGGAGAAGCAGAAGCAGCAGAAGCTGGAAAAGCAGAAGCAGAAGAAGCTGGAAAAGCAGAAGCAGAAGAAACAGAACAAGCAGAAGAAGCAGAAGCAGAATGAGAAGCAGAATTAGAAGAAGGAGAAAGAGAAGGATTAGGAGTAGGAGGAGCAGAAGCAGAATAAGTAGCAGAAAGAGAAGCAGAAGTCGAAGCAGAAGGAGAAACAGAAGAAGCAGAAGCAGGAGTATCAGAAGCAGAAGAAGAATGAGAAGCACAGGAAGGAGAAATTGAAGGAGAAGGAGAATGAGACGGAGAAGCAGAAGGAGAAGTAGGAGAAGTAGTAGAAGAAGAAGCAAGAGAAGCAGAAGCAGAAGAAACAGAAGAAGGAGAAGAGCAGAAGCAGATGCAGAAGGAGAAGCAGAAGCAGAAGGAGAAGCAGAAGAAGCAGAAGCTGAAGCAGAAGAAGAAGAAAGAGAAAAAGCAGAAGAAGCAGAAGAAGCAGCAGGAGAAGCAGAAGAAGGAGAAGGAGAAAGAGAAGGATTAGGCGTAGGAGAAACAGAAGGATAAGCAGAAGCAGAAAGAGAAGGAGAAGGAGAAGCAGGAGAAGCAGAAGGAGCAGAAGCAGGAGAAGCAGAAGCATAATGAAAGGCAGAAGAAGGAGAAATTGAAACAGAAGAAGATGCAGAAGGAGAAGCAGAAGCATTATTAGAAGTAGAAGAAGGAGAAGCATAAAGAGAAACAGAAGGAGAAGCAGGAGAAGCAGAATCAGAAGAAATAGAAGAAGGAGAAGAAGCAGAAAGAGAAGCAGAAACAGAAGGAGAAGCAGAAATGGAAGCAGAAGAAGCCGAAGAAGCAAAAGGTGAACCTGAAGCAGAAGGAGAAGCTGGAGAAGCAGAAGAAGAAGAATCTGGAGAAGAAGAAGGAGAACCAGAAGGAGAAGCAGAAGCAGAAAGAGAAGCAAAAGCAGGAGAAGCAGAAGAAACAGAAGAAGCAGAAGCAGTAGCAGAAGAAGCTGAAGATGCAGAAGCAGAAAGAGAAGCAGAAGGAATAGCAGAAGAACGAGAAGGAGAAACAGAAGGAGAAGCAGAAGGAGAAGCAGAAGGAGAAGCAGGAAAAGAAGAAGAAGCAGAAGCAGACGGAGAAGCAGAAGAAGGAGAAGGAGAAGCAGAAGCAGAAGAAGAAGCAGAAGGAAAAACACAAGCAGAGGGAGATGCAGAAGGAGAAGCAGGAGAAGCAGAAGAAACAGAAGCAGAAGGAGAAGAAGAAGGAGAAGAAGCAGAAGAAGCAGAAGCAGAAATAGAAAGAGAAGCCGACGAAGAGAAGCAGAACGAGAAGCAGGAGAAGCAGAAGAAGAAGAAACAGAAGAAGGAGAAGGAGCAGAAGGAGAAGCAGAAAGAAAAACAGGAAAAGCAGAAGAAGCAGAAGCACTAGAAGCAGAAGCAGTAAACAGGAGAAGGACAAGAAGCAGAAGCAGAAGGAGAAGCAGAAACAGAAGGAGAAGCAGAAAGAGAAAGAGGGGAAGAAGAAGAAGCAGAAGCAGGAGAAGCAGAAGCATAAGAATCCGAAGAAGCAGAAGGAGAACCTGAAGCAGAAGGAGAAGCAGGAGAAGCAGAAGAAGCCGAATCTGGAGAAGCAGAATGAGAAGCTGAAGTAGAAGCAGAAGCAGAAGCAGAAAGAGAATCAAAAGCAGAAGGAGAAGCAGAA
>NW_012303218.1:0-3083 GCF_000151885.1 Dipodomys ordii | reverse complement strand
TCTGTTTCTGGCTGTGTCCTACTGTGTACTCGCTGTGTCCCCGCTGTGTCCCGCTGTGTCCTCGCTGTGTCCCAGCTGTGTCCCGCTGTGTCCCCGTTGTTCCCCGGTTTGTCCCCACTGTCCCCCGCTGTGTCCCTCGCTGTGTACCTCTGTGTCCCCCTCTGTCCTCGCTTTGTCCCCGCTGTGTCCCTGCTGTGTTCTACTCTATCCCGCTGTGTGCGGCTCTGTGTCCCCCGCCTTGTCCCGCTCTGTCCCCTTGTGTCACGCTGTGTCCTCTCTGTTTATCCCTCTGTGTCCCGCTGTGTCCTCGCTGTGTCCCACACTGTGTCCCCGCTGTGACCCGCTGTGTCCCTGCTGTGTCCCTGCTGTGTCCCGCTGTGTCCCGCTGTGTCCCCGATGTCCCCCGCTGTGTCCCGTTGTGTCCCCGCTGTCTGCATGTGTGTCCCCGCTGTCCCCAGCTGTGTCCCCCGCTGTGTCCCGCTGTGTACTCGCTGTGTCCCCAGCTGTGTCTCGCTGTGTCCCCCGCTGTGTCCACCACTGTGTCCCACTGTGTCCCCCGATGTGTCCCGCTGTGTCCTCACTGTGTCTCACTGTGTCCCCGCTTTGTCTCCGCTGTGTCCCTCTGTGTCCCTGGTGTGTCCTCGCTGTGTAACCTCTGAGTCCCTCTGTGTCCCCGCTGTATCCCACTGTGTCACCCGCTGTGTCCCCGCTGTGTCCCCTCTGTGTCTCCGCTGTGCCCTGCTGTGTCCCCGCTGTGTCCCGCTGTGTCCCGATGTGTACCGATGTGTCTGCCTCTGTGTACCCCACTGTGTCCTGCTGTGTCCCCCGCTGTGTCCTGCTGTGTCCTCGCTGTGTCCCCCGCTGTTTCCCGCTGTTTTCCCCGCTGTGTCATTCGCTCTGACCTTTGATGTGTCCCCAGCTGAGTTCCGCTGTGTCCCCCGCTGTTTACCGCTGTGTCCCCCACTGTGTCCCCCGCTTTGTCCTTGCTGTGTCCCCACTCTCTCCCGCTGTGTCCCGCTGTGTCCCTCTGTGTCACCCCCTGTGTCCCCCCGTGTCTCCGCTGTTTCCCACTGTGACCCCCGCGCTGTCCTGCTGTGTCCCCGTTGTCCACCGGTGTGTCCCTTCTGTCCCCCGCTGTGTCCCTGCTGTGTCCCGCTGTTTCCCGATGTGTCCCCCTGTGTCGCCGCTTTGTCACTGCTGTGTCTCGCTGTATCCCGCTGTGTCCACGCTGTGTCCCGCTCTGTCCCAGGCTGTGTCCCGCTGTGTCCCCCGCTGTGTTCCTCTGTGTCGCTGCTGTGTCCCGCTGTGTCCCCGCTGTGTCCCCGTTGTATCCTGCTGTGTCCCCACTGTGTCCCCGCTGTGTCCCCCGCTATGTCCCTGCTGTGTCCCACTCTGTCCCCACCTTGTCCCGCATTGTCCCGCTGTGTCCCCGGCTGTGTCCCGCTGTGTCGGCCGCTGTGAACGGTTGTGTTTCCCGCTGTGTACCCCCTGTGTCCCGCTGAGTACCGATGTGTCCCCGCTGTGTCCCCGCTGTGTCTCCCTGCTGTCCCCTGCTGTGTCCCCTCTTTGTCCCGCTGTGTCCCGCTGTGTCCTCGCTGTGTCCCCGCTATTTCCCGCTGTGTCCTGCTGTGTCCGGCTGTGTCCCCGCTGTCCGCCGCTGTGTCCCCTTCTGTGTCCCCGCTGTGTCCAGCTGTGTCCCGTTTTGTCCCGCTGTGTCCCGCTGTGTCCCCGCTTTGTTCCCCGCTTTGTCCCCGCTGTGTCTCGCTGTGTCTCTCTATGTCCCCCGCTGTGTCCCACTGTGTCCCCTGCTGTATTCCCCTCTGTGTCCCGCTGTGTCCTGTTGTGTCCTTGCTGTGCCCCGCTGTGTCCTGCTGTGTCCCTCTGTGTCCACGCTGTCCCCCGCTGTGTCCCCTGCTGTGTCCCCCCGCTGTGTCCCGCTGTGTCCTGCTCTGTCCTCGCTTTGTCCCCGCTGTGCGCCGCTGTGTGCCCGCTGTGTCCCCGATATGTCCCGCTGTGTCCCGCTGTGTCCGCCTCTTTGTCCCCTGCTGTGTCCCCCGCTGTGTCCCGCTGTGTCTCCACTGTGTCCCGCTATGTCCCCCGCAGTGTCCCGCTGTGTCCCTGCTGTGTCCTGCTGTGTCCCGCTGTTTGCCTACTGGCCCCCGGTGTTTCCCCCGCTGTGTCCCGATGTGTCCTCGCTGTGTCCCCGCTGTGTCCCACTGTTTCCTCGCTGTGTCCCGCTGTGTCCCCACTGTGCCCCGCTGTGTCCCGCCTTGTCCCTGCTGTCCCCCGGTGTGTCCCCGTTGTTCCCCGCTCTGTCCCCCGCTGTTTCTTGCTATGTCCCTCTGTGTCTCGTTGTGTCACCCGCTGTGTCTTGCTATGTACCGATGTGTCCCCGCTGTGTCCCACTGTGTCCCGCTGTGTCCCCCGCTTTGTCCCGTTGTTTCCCCTCTGTGTCCCCCGCTGTGTCCCTCTGTGTCCCCGCTCTATCCCCTGCTGTGTCCCCCGCTGTGTCCCGCTGTGTCCCGCTGTGTTCGCCTATTTGTCCCCCGCTGTGTCCCTCTTTGTCCCCCGCTATGTCCCGCTGTGTCCCTGCTGTGTCTCGCTGTGTCCCCCGCTATGACCTGCTGTGTCCCCCGCTGTGACCCGCTATGTCCCGCTGTGTCCCTGCTGTATCCCCGCTGTATCCCACTGTGTCCCCCGCTATTTGCCGGTTTTTCCCGCTGTGTCCCGCTGTGTTCTCGTTGTGTCCCCATTTGTGTTGCGCTGTGTCCTCGCTGTGTCCCGCGCTGTTTACCACTGAGTCCCGCTGTGTCCCACGCTGTGTCCCGCTGTGTCCCCGCTGTGTCCCGCTGTGTCCCCGCTGTGTCCCGCTGTGTCCCGCTCTGTTCCTGCTGTGTACCCGCTGTGTCCCGATGTGTCCCCTGATTTGTCCCCCGCTGTGTCCCACTGTGTCCCGTTGTGTCCCGCTGTGTCCCTCTATGTCTTCGCTGTGTCCCCCGCTGTGTCCCCGCTGTGTCCCTGCTGTGTCCCGCTGAGTCCCGCTGTGTCCTCGCTGTGTCCCCGCTGTGTCTCGTTGTGTCCCA
>NW_012303217.1:0-3083 GCF_000151885.1 Dipodomys ordii | reverse complement strand
TTCTCACAGCGAGGACACAGCGGGACACATTGGTGACACAGCGGGGGACATATTAGGACACAGCAGCGGACACAGCGGGGGACACAGCGGGACACAGCGTGACACAGCGGGGGACACAATGGGGACACAGCGGGACACAGCAGGGGACACAGCGAGGACACAGCGGAACATTGCAGGGGACACAGCTGGGGACACAACGGGACACAGCAGGGGACACAGCGAGGACAGAGCGGGACACAGCGGGACACAGCGGGGACACAGCGTCTATACAGCGGGGACACAGCGAGACCCCGCGGGCAACACAGGAAGGAAACAGCGGGACCCAATGGGACACAGCGTCGATACAGCGGGACACAACGGGGTAAACAGCTGGGGACACAACAGGACACAGCGGGGGACACAGCGGTACACAGCGGGACATAGCGGGGGACACAGCGGGACCCAATGGGAGACCCAGCGAGGACACAGCGGGACACAGCGGGGGACACTGGGGGACACAGCGGGGGACACAGCGGGACACAGCGGGGAACACAGCGAGGACACAGCGGGGGACACAGCGGGACACAGCGTCGATACAGCGTGCACACAGCGTTACACAGCATGGTACCCAGCTGTGGACACAACGGGACACAGTGGGGGCACAGCGGGACACAGCAGGACACAGTGGGACACAGCGGGGAAAAAGCGTGAGACACAGCGGGGGACAGAGCTGGAGACAGCAGGGGACACAGCGAGGACACAGCAGGACACAGCGTTGACACAGCGGGGTCTCAGCGGGGGACACAGCGGGAGACAAAGAGGGACACCACGGAACACAGCGGGACACAGCAGGAAACAGCAGTGATACTGCGTGGACACAGTGGGACACAGCGGGACACAGAGGGGGACAGAGCGGGACACAGTGGGGGACAGAGCGTGGGACACAGCGAGACACAGCGGGGACAAAGCTGGTCACAGCGGGGTACACAGAGGGACACAGCGGGGACGCAGTGGGGAAACAGCGTGACACAGCAGGACACAGCGGGACACAGCGGGGGACACAGCAAGGACACAGCGGCACACAGCATGGGACACAGCAAGGACACAGTGGGACACAGCGGGGGACACAGCGGGACATAGCAGGGGACACAGCGGGGGACACAGCGGGACACAGCGGGGGCACAGGGAGGACACAACGGGACACAGCGGGGGACAGAGCGAGGACACATTGGGACACAGCGGGACTCAGCGGGGGACACAGCAGTACACAGCGGGACACAGCGGGGACACAGCAGAGACACAGCGGGGGACACAGCGGGACACAGCGGGACACAGCGGGGGACACAGGGATGACACAGCGGTACCCAGCAGGACCCAGCGTCGATACAGCAGGGACACGCGGAACACAGTGGGGTACACAGCTGGGGACACAGCGAGGACACAGCGGGACACAGCGGGACACAGCGGGGACACTGCGGGAACATAGCAGGACACAGCAGGTACACAGCGGGACACAGCTGGGGACACAGCGGGGACACAGCGGGACACAGCGGAACACAGCGGGAGACAAAGCGGGAGACAGCAGGGGACACAGCAAGGACACAAGGGAACACTGCGGCGACACAGAGGGGACTCAGCGGGGGACAAAGCGGGAGACAGCGGGGGACACAGCGAGGACACAGCAGCACACAGCGGCCACAAAGAGGGGACTCAGCGGTGGACACAGCGGGGGACAAAGAGGGACACCACGGGACACAGTGTGACACAGTAGGACACAGCGGGACACTGCGGGGACACAGCAGGACAAAGCGGGGGACACAGCGGGACACAGCGGGTACACAGCGGGGACACAGCGGGACACAGCGGGACACAGCGGGACACAGCGGGGACAGAGCAGGACACAGTCGGACACAGCGGGACACAGCGGGGGACACAGCGGGAGACAAAGAGGGACACCAAGGAACACAGCGGGACACAGCAGGAAACAGCAGTGACACTGCGGGGACACAGTGGAACACAGCGGGGGACACAGCAGGAAACAGAGGGGGACAGAGCGGGACACAGTGGGGTACACAGCTGGACACAGCAGGGGAAACAGTGGGGGACACAGCGGGACACAGCGGGACACAGCGAGGACACAGCGGGACAGAACGGGACACTGCAGGGCACAGCGGGGGACACAGCGGGACACAGCGGGGGACAAAGCGAGGACACAGCGGAACACAGAGTGGGACACAGTGAGGACACAGCGGGACACAGCGGGACACAGCGGGACACAGCCGGGTCCCAACAGTGGACACAGCGGGACACAGCGGGACACAGAGGGAGACACATGGAGGACTCAGCGGGACAAAGCGGGGACACAGCGGCGACTCACCAGGGGACATTCGGGGGACAAAGCGGGACACCACAGAACACAGTGGGAAACAGCGGGACACAGCGGAGAAACTGCAGGGACACAGGGGGACAAAGCGTGGGACACATAGGGACACAGCGGGGGACACAGTGGGGGACACAGCGGGACAGCGGGGAACACAGCGAGGACACAGCGGGACCAAGCGGTACACAGCGTCGATACAGCGGGGACAAAGCGTTACACAGCGTGGTACACAGCTGTGAACACAACGGGACACAGTGGGGGCACAGCGAGACACAGCGGGACACAGCGAGGACACTGCGGGACACAGCGCTGACACTGCGGGGGACACAGCGGGGGACACAGCGGGGGACACAGCCGGACACAGCGGGACACAGCGGGGGAAACAGGGGGGACCCAGCGGGACCCAGCGCGGGACACAGCGTGGACACATTGGGACACAGCGGGACACAGCGGGGGACACAGCAGTACACAGCGGGACACAGCGGGACACAGCGGGGGACACAGAGGAGTAAACAGCGGGACACTGCGGGGAACACAGCGAGGACACAGCGGGACCAAGCGGGACACAGCGTCGATACAGCGGGGACACAGCGGGACACAGCGGCGTACACAGCTGGGTACACAACGGGACACAGCGGGGGACACAGCGAGGACACAGCAGAACACAGCGTGGGAAACAGCGAGGACACAGCAGGACACAGCGAGACACAGAGGGACACAGTGG
>NW_012303216.1:0-3083 GCF_000151885.1 Dipodomys ordii | reverse complement strand
CTTGTAGATCCGGAAATTCCGGCTTGAGAAACAGAAGATGCAGAAGCAGAAAGAGAAGCTGAAGGAGAAGTAGAAGAATCAGCAGAAGGAGAAGCAGCAGAAGAAGCAGAAAAATAAGCAGGAGAAGCAGAAGCAGAAAGAGTAGTAGAAGCAGAAGAAGCCGAAGCAGAAGAAGAAGCAGTAGAAGCATAAGAAGCAGAAGCAGGAGAAGCAGAAGCAGAAGAAAAAGAAGAAGCATAAGAAGCAGAAGCAGAAGCAGAGGGAGAAACAGAAGAAGGAGAAGGAGCAGCAGAAGGTGAAGCAGAAGGAGATGGAGAAGCAGAAAGAGAAGCAGAAACTGAAGGAAAAGAAGAAGGATTAGTTGGAGAATCAGAAGAAGCAGAAGCAGAAAGAGAAGCAGAAGACGGAGAAGGAGAAGCAGAAGCAGAGGAAAGGAAGGAGAAGCAGAAGAAGCAGAAGCGGGAGAAGCAGAAGAAGAAGAAGAAGGAGAAGGAGAAGAAGAAGAATAAATAGAAGAAGAAGAAGAAGAAGAAGAAGAAGAAGAAGAAGAAGAAGAAGAAGAAGAACGAGAAAGAGAAGGAGCAGAAGGAGAAGCAGAAAGATAAGGAGAAGAAGCAGTAGCAGGAGAAGCAGAAGCACAAGAAGCAGAAGAAGCTGAAGAAGCAGAAGCAGGACCTGAAGCAGAAGAAACAGAACAAGCAGAAGAAACAGTAGCAGAAGCAGAACGAGAAGCAGTAGAAGAAGAAGGAGAAGGAGAAAGAGTAGGATTAGGAGTAGGAAGAGCAGAAGGAGAATCAGAAGCAGAACGAGAAGCAGAAGGAGCAGCAGAAGGAGAAGCAGAAGAAGGAGAAGCAGAAGCAGAAGAAGCAGCAGAAGGAGAAGAAGAAGCAGAAGAAGATGCAGAAGGAGAAGCAGGAGAAGCAGAAGAAGCAAAAGCAGAAGGAGAAGCAGAAGTAGGAGAAGGAGAAGGAGAAGTAAGGGCAGCAGGAGCAATAGGAGAAGCAGAAGCAGAATGACAAGCAGAAAGAGAAGCAGTAGAAGCAGAAGAAGCAGGAAAGGCAGAAGCAGACGGAAGAGAAGAAGAAGAAGAAGAAGAAGAAGAAGAAGAAGAAGAAGAAGAAGAAGAAGAAGAAGAAGAAGAAGAAGAAGAAGAAGAAGAAGAAGAAGAAGCATAAGGAGAAGCATAATGAGAAGCATAAGGAGAAGCATAAGGAGAAGCATAAGGAGAAGCATAAGGAGAAGCATAAGGAGAAGCAGTAGAAGGAGAAGAAGAAGAAGCAGGAGAAGCAGAAGCAGAAGAAAAAGAATAAGCAAAAGAAGCAGAAGCAGAAGCACTGGGAGAAGCAGAAGCAGAAGGAGAAGGAGCAGCAGAAGGAGAAGCAGAAAGAGAAGCAGAAACAGAAGGACAACAAAAGGAGAAGCAGGAGAATCAGAAGAAGCAGAAGTAGAATCAGAAGAAACAGAAGAATAAGAAGCAGAAGAAACAGAAGCAAAAGAAACAGAAGAAGGAGAAGAGCAGAAGGAGAAGCTGAAGGAGAAGCAGAAGCAGAAGGAGAAGCAGAAAGAGAAGCAGGAGAAGCAGAAGAAGCAGGAGAAGCAGAAGCAGAAGAAACAGAATAATCCGAAGAAGCAGAAGCAGAATCTGAAGCAGAAGGAGAAACAGAAGAAGCACAATCTGAAGCAGAAGCAGAAGAAACAGAAATAGTAGAATAAGCAGAAGCAGAAGCACCAGGACAAGCAGAAGAACAAGAAGGAGAAGGCGAAAGAGAAGGATTAGGAGTAGGAGAAGCAAAAGGATAAGCAGAAGCAGAAAGAGACGCATAAGAAAAAGCAGCACGAAAAGTAAGAGAAGCAGGAGAAGCAGAAGCAGGAGAAGCAGAAGCAGGAGAAGCAGAAGAAACAGAAGACGCAGAAGCAGAATGAGAAGCAGAAAGAGAAATTGAAGCAGAAGCAGAAGGAGAAGCAGAAGAAGGAGAAGGAGAAGCAGAAAGAAAAGCAGAAAGAAAAGCAGAACGAGAAGCAGGAGAAGCAGAAGCAGGAGAAGAAGAAGCAGAAGAAACAGAAGAAGGAGAAGAAGCAGAAGGAGAAGGAGAAGCAGAAACAGAAGGAGAAGCAGAAAGAGAAGGAGGGGAAGCAGAAGAAGCAGAAGCAGGTGAAGCAGAAGCATAAGAATCCGAAGAAGCAGAAGCAGAACCTGAAGCAGAAGAAGAAGCAGAAGAAGCAGAATCTGCAGAAGCAGAAGGAGAAGCAGAAGCAGAAAGAGAAGCAAAATCAGAAGGAGAAGCAGAAGAAACACAAGCAGTAGCAGAAGAAGCTGAAGATGTAGAAGCAGAAAAAGAAGCACAAGAAATAGCAGAAGAACGAGAAGGAGAAGGAGAAACACAAGGAGAAGGAGAAGGAGAAGCAGAAAGAGAATCAGGAAAAGCAGAAGAAGCAGAAGCAGACGGAGAAGCAGAAGAAGGAGAAGGAGTTTCAGAAGCAGAAGAAGAAGCAGAAGGAAAAGCACAAGCAGAAGGAGATGCAGAAGGAGAAGCAGGAGAAGGAGAAGAAGCAGAAGCAGAAGGAGAAGAACTAAAGAGAAGAAGCAGGAGGAGAAGAAGCAGAAGCAGAAGTAGGAAGAGAAGCCGACGAAGAGAAGCAGAACGAGAAGCAGGAGAAGCAGAAGAAGCAGAAGCGGGAGAAGCAGAAGAAGAAACAGAAGAAGGAGAAGGAGCAGAAGCCGAAGGAGAAGCAGAAGCAGAAGGAGAAGCAGAAAGAGAAGCAGGAAAAGCAGAAAAAGCAGAAGCAGGAGAAGCAGAAGCAGAAGAAACAGGAGAAGGACAAGAAGCAGAAGCAGAAGGAGAAGCAGAAACAGAAGGAGAAGCAGAAAGAGAAGGAGGGGAAGCAGAAGAAGCAGAAGCAGGAGAAGCAGAAGCATAAGAATCCGAAGAATCAGAAGCAGAACCTGAAGCAGAAGGAGAAGCAGAAGAAGCAGAATCTGGAATAGCAGATGACAAGCTGAAGGAGAAGCAGAAGAGAATCAAAGCAGAGGAGAAGCAGAGAACAGAAGAAGTAGAAGCAGTAGCAGTTTTAGCTGAGCAGAA
>NW_012303215.1:0-3083 GCF_000151885.1 Dipodomys ordii | reverse complement strand
GCTGTGTCCCGCAGTGTCCCCGCTGTGAAATACTGTGTCCCGTGGTGTCCCGCTTTTTTCCCTCTATGTCCCCTGCTGAGTCCCCTCTGTGTCCCCGCTGTGTCCAGCTGTGTCCTCGCTGTGTCCTCTGCTGTCTCCCGCTTTGTCCCACGTTGTGTCCTACTGTGTCCCACTGTGTCCCGCTGTGTCCCCGCTGTGTCCCCGCTGTGTCCCGCTGTGTCCCCAGATGTGTCCCGCTGGGAACCGCTGTGTCCCCCGCTGTGTCCCGCTGTGTCCCCGCAGGTTCACCGCTGTTTCACGCTGTGTCCTGCTGTGTTCCGTGGTGTCCCGCTGTGTCCCCCGCTGTGTCCCGCTGTGTCCACTGCTGGGTCCCCGCTGTGTCTCGCTG
The DNA here is from genome assembly GCF_000151885.1 of Dipodomys ordii. Classification (NCBI taxonomy): domain Eukaryota; kingdom Metazoa; phylum Chordata; class Mammalia; order Rodentia; family Heteromyidae; genus Dipodomys; species Dipodomys ordii. The sequence continues at coordinate 2,695 of NW_012303215.1, read as the reverse complement.
TGTCTCGCTGTGTCCCGCTGTGTCCTCGCTTTGTCCCATGCTGTGTTAAGCTGTGTCCTCCCTGTGTCCCCTGCTGTGTCCCGCTCTATCCCCCGCTGTGCCCCGCAGTGTCCCGCTGTGTCCTGCTGTGTCCCGCTGGGTCCCCTGCTGTGTCCCGCTGTGTCCGCCGGTTTTCTCCGCTGTCTCCCGCTCTGTCCCCCACTGTGTCTCACGATTTGTCCTCGCTGTGTCCCACTGTGTCCCGCTCTGTCCCGCTGTGCCCCCACTGTGTCCTGTTGTGTCCACAGATGTGTACCACGCTGTGTAAGGCTGTATCCCAGCTGTATCGACGCTGTGTCCCGCTGGGTCCCGCTGGGTCCTCGCTGGGTCCACCGCTTTGTCCCGCTGTTTTCACCGCTGTGTCCCGCTGTGTCCCCCGCTCTCTCCCCCTGTGTCCACCGCTGTGTCCCGCTGTTTCCCCCGCTGTGTCCCGCTGTGTCCTCGCTGTATCCCCCGCTGTCTCCCGCTCTCTCCCCCGCTGTGTCTCACGCTTTGTCCCCGCTGTGTCCCACTGTGTTCCGCTGTGTCCCGCTGTGCCCCCACTGTGTCCCGTTGTGTCCACAGCTGTGTACCCCACTGTGTAACGCTGTGTCCCCGCAGTATCGACGCTGTGTCCCGCTGGGTCCCGGTGTGTCCTCGCTCTGTTCACGGCTGTGTCCCGCAGTGTCCCCAGCTGTGACCCCGCTGTGTCCTCGCTGTGTTCCCCACTGTGTCCCGCTGTGTCCTCGCTGGGTCCCCCACTGTGTCCCGCTGTGTCCCTCGCTGTGTCCCGCTGTGTCCCGCTCCGTCCCTGATGTGTCCCGCTGTGTCCTGCTGTGTCCTCGCTGTGTCCCCCGCTGTCTCCCGCTCTGTCCCCCGCTACGTCTCACGATTTGTCCTCGCTGTGTCCCACTGTGTCCTGCTGTGCCACCACTGTGTCCCGTTGTGTCCACAGATGTGTACCACGCTGTGTAATGCTGTATCCCCGCTGTATCGACGCTGTGTCCCGCTGGGTCCCGCTGTGTCCTCGCTGTGTTCCCCACTGTGTCCCGCAGTGTCCCCCGCTGTGTTCCGCTGTGTCCTCGCTGGTTCCTCCGCTGTGTCCCGCTGTGTCCCCCGCTGTGTCCCGCTGTGTCCTCGCTGTGTACCCTGTTGTGTCCCGCTGTGTCCTCGCTGGGTCCCCCGCTGTGTCCCGCTGTGTCCTCGCTGTGTCCCCCGCTGTGTCCCGCTGTGTCCTCGCTGGGTCCCCCGCTGTGTCCCGCTGTGTCCCGCTCTGTCTCTGCTGTGTCCCGCTGTGTCCTGCTGTGTCTTCGATGTGTCCCCCGCTGTCTCCCGCTCTGTCCCCCGCTTCGTCTCACGATTTGTCCTCGCTGTGTCCCACTGTGTCCCGCTGTGTCCCGCTGTGCCCCCACTGTGTCCCGTTATGTCCACATATGTGTACCACGCTGTGTAACGCTGTATCCCCGCTGTATCGACGCTGTGTCCCGCTGTGTCCTCGCTGTGTTCCCCGCTGTGTCCCGCTGTGTCCCGCTCTGTCCCCGCTGTGTGCCGCTGTGCCCTGCTGTGTCCTCCCTGTGTCCCCCGCTGTCTCCCGCTCTGTCCCCCGCTGTATCTCACGATTTGTCTTCGCTTTGTCCCACTGTGTCCCGCTCTGTCCCGCTGTGCCCCCACTGTGTCCCCTTGTGTCCACAGATGTGTACCACACTGTGTAACGCTGTATCCACGCTGGATCTACGCTGTGTCCCGCTGTGTCCCGCTGGGTCCCGCTGTGTCCCCCGGTGTGTCCCCTGCTGTTTTCCTGTCTGTGTCCCCCGCTGTGTCCTGCTGTGTCCTCGCTGGTCCCCCCGCTGTTTCCCGCTGGGTACCCCGCTGTGTCCCGCTGTGTCCCCTGCTGTGTCCCCTGCTTTGTCCCGCTTTGTTCCCCGCTGGGTCTCGCTGTGTCCCCCGCTGTGTCCCGCTGTGTCCTCGCTGTGTCGCGCTCTGTCTCCCCCTTGTCCCCGCTGTGTCCCGCGCTGTCCCGTGGTGTCCCACTTTGTCCCCCGCTGTGTCCGCCGCTGAGTCCCCGCTGTGTCCCCGCTGTGTCCCGCTCTGTCCTCCCTGTGTCCCCCGCTGTGTCCCGCTGTGTCCCCCGCTGTGTCCCGCTGTGTCTACTGCTGTGTTCCTGCTGTGTCCAGCTGTGTCCCGCTGTGTCCCCCTGTGTCCTCAATGTGTCCCACGCTGTGTTCCGCTGAGTACTTGCTGTGTCCCCCGCTGTGTCCTCGCTGTGTCCCCCGCTGTCTCCCGCTCTGTCCCCCGCTGTGTCTCACGCTTTATCCCGTCTGTGTCCCACTCTGTCCCGCTGTGTCCCGCAGTGTCCACCACTGTGTCCCTTTGTGTCCCCAGCTGTGTAACCCGCTGTGTAACGCTGTGAATCCCGCTGTATCGAGGCTGTGTCCCGCTGGGTCCCGCTGTGTCCTTGCTCTGTTATTCGTGGTGTCCCCCTCTGTCCCCCGCTGTGTCCCCCGCTCTGTCCTACTGTGTCCCCCGCTGTGTCTTGTTGTGTCCTACTGTGTCCCGTGGTGTCCCGCTTTTTTCCCACTATGTCCCCTGCTGAGTCCCCTCTGTGTCCCCGCTGTGTCCAGCTGTGTCCTCGCAGTGTCCTCTGCTGTCTCCCGCTTTTTCCTACGCTGTGTCCTAC
>NW_012303214.1:0-3083 GCF_000151885.1 Dipodomys ordii | reverse complement strand
TTCTGCTTTTCCTTCTGATTCTCCTTCTTCTTTTCCTTCTCCTTCTTCTGCTTCTCCCTCTGATTCTGCTTCTTATGCTTATTCTTTTTCTTCTGCTTCTGCTTCTTCTGCTTCTGCTTCTTCTGCTTCTACTTCTTCTCCTTATGCTTCTCCTTCTCCTTCTCCTTCTCCTTCTTCTTCTTCTTCTTCTCCTTCTCCTTCTCCTTCTCCTTCTCCTTCTTCTTCTTCTTCTTCTTCTTCTTCTTCTTCTTCTTCTTCTTCTTCTTCTTCTTCTTCTTCTTCTTCTTCTTCTTCTTCTTCTTCTTCTTCTTCTCCTCTTTATTCTGCTTCTCCTTTTCCTGCTTCTTCTGCTTCTACTCCTTCTCTTTCTTCTTCTCATTCTGCTTCTGCTTCTTCTGCTTCTCCCATTGCTTCTGTGGCTCTTCATTCTCCTTCTCCTACTTCTACTTCTCCTTCTGCTTCTGCTTCTTCTGCTTCTCCTGCTTCTCGTTATGCATCTTCTTTTGCTTCTGCTTCTCCTTGTCCTGCTTCTTCTGCTTCTGTTTCTCTTTCTGTTTCTCCTTCTGCTTCTTCTGCTTCTCCTTCTGATTCTCCTTCTCCTTCTGCTTCTGTTTCTCTTTCTCCTTCTTGTTCTCCTGCTTTTCCTTCTGCTTCTCCTTCTGCTGTAACTGCTACTGCTTCTGCTTCTTCTGTTTCTTCTGCTTCTCCTTCTGTTTTTATTCTCTTTCTGCTTCTGCTTCTCCTTCAGCTTGTCATTCTGCTTCTCCAGATACTGCTTCTTCTGCTTCTCCTGCTTCTCCTTCTGCTTCAGGTTCTTCTTCTGCTTCTTCGGATTCTTATGCTTCTGCTTCTCCTGCTTCTGCTTCTTCTGCTTCTCCTCCTTCTCTTTCTGCTTCTCCTTCTTTTTCTGCTTCTCCTTGTGCTTCTCCTTCTGCTTCTGCTCCTTCTCCTTCTTCTGCCTCTCCCGCTTCTGCTTCTTCTGCTTCTCCTGCTTCTCGTTCGGCTTCTCGTTCGGCTTCTCTTAGTCGGCTTCTCTTTCTACTTCTGCTTCTGCTTCTTCTGCTTCTGCTTCTTCTCTTTAGTTCTCCTTCTGCTTCTGCTTCTTCTCCTTCTCCTGCTTCTCCTTCTGCATCTCCTTCTGCTTGTGCTTTTCCTTGTGATTCTTCTTCTGCTTCTGCTTCTCCTTCTCCTTCTTCTACTTCTCCGTCTGCTTCTGTTTCTTCTGCTTTTCCTGATTCTCTTTCTGCTTCTCCTTCTGCTTCTCCTTCTGTTTCTCCTTCTCCTTCTCGTTCTTCTGCTATTTATTGTGCTTCTTTTTCTGCTTCTACATCTTCAGCTTCTTCTGCTACTCTTTCTGTTTCTTCTGTTTCTTCTGCTTCTCCTTCTGCTTCTCCTTATGCTTTTGCTTCTCTTTCTGCTTCTGCTTCTCCTTCTGCTTCTGCTTCTTCTCCTTCTTCTGTTTCTTCTGCTTCTGCTTCTCCTGCTTCTGCTTCTCCTGCTTCTCGTTCTGCTTCTCTTTCTGCTTTTCTTTCTGCTTCTCCTTCTCCTTCTTCTGCTTCTCCTTCTGCTTCTGCTTTTCCTTCCGCTTCTGCTTCAATTTCTCCTTCTGCTTCTCATTCTGCTTCTGCGTCTTCTGTTTCTTCTGCTTCTCCTGCTTCTGCTTCTCCTGCTTCTCCTACTTCTTGTGCTGCTTTTCATTCTGCGTCTCTTTCTGCTTCTGCTTATCCTTTTCCTTCTCTCTCGCCTTCTCCGTCTTCTTCTTCTGCTTCTCCTGCTGCTTCTGCTTCTGCTTATTCTACTATTTCTGTTTCTTCTGCTTCTGCTTCAGATTGTGCTTCTTCTGTTTCTATTTCTGCTTCAGATTCTGCTTCTGCTTCTTCGCCTTCTACTGTTTCTTCTGCTTCTGCTTCTCCTGCTTCTTCTGCTTCTCCTGCTTCTCTTTCTGCTTCTCCTTCTGCTTCTGCTTCCCCTTCTGCTTCTGCTTCTGCTCTTCTCCTTCTTCTGTTTCTTTTGCTTCTGTTTCTTCTGCTTCTTCTTCTTCTGTTTCTTCTGATTCTACTTCTGCTTCTCCTTCTTCTCCTTCTCTTTCTGCTTCTACTTCTGCTTCTTCTGATTCTCCTGCTTCTCCTTTTGTTGTCCTTCTGTTTCTGCTTCTCTTTCTGCTTCTGCTTCTCCTTCTGCTGCTCCTTCTCCTTCTGCTTCTCCCAGTGCTTCTGCTTCTGCTTCTTTTGCTTATTCTTTTTCTTCCGCTTCTGCTTCTGCTTCTTTTGCTTCTACTGCTTCTCCTTATGGTTCTCCTTATGCTGCTGCTTCTTCTTCTTCTTCCTCTTCTTCTCTTTCGTCTGCTTCTGCTTTTCCTGCTTCTTCTGCTTCAACTGCTTCTCTTTCTGCTTCTCATTCTGCTTCTGCTTCTCCTTCTGCTTCTCCTATTGCTTCTGCTGCCCTTCCTTCTCCTTCTCCTTCCCCTTCTCCTACTTCTGCTTCTCCTTCTGCTTCTCCTTCTTCTGCTTCTCCTTCTGCATCTTCTTCTCCTTCTGCTTCTCCATCTGCTTCTCCTTTTGCTGCTCCTTCACCGGCTTCTCCTACTCCCTCTGATTCTGCTTCTTATGCTTATCTTTTTCTTCTGCTTCTCCTGCTTCTGCTTCTTCTGCTTCTACTGCTTCTCCTTATGTTTCTCCTTCTTCTCCTTCCTCTTCTTCTTCACCTCCTCCTTCTTCTTCTTCTTCTTCATCTTCTTCTTCTTCTTCATCTTATTCTTATTACTCTACTTCTTAACCTATATATATATGTATATATACAATTACAGCATTCGAGTTTAAATTAAAAAAATATTATAGCACCAGTGGTTATGCTACTTGATAATCATATATAAAAAGATACTGGTAATTTTGAGTATCTTCATCCAAAGCAAGCCTTTTTTGACCAATAACTAGACAGTTTACTTAGAGATCATATTATATTCTTAGATTATAATCTAATAGATTCATACAGTGTGCAGAGAAAGAAATGTATGCGTTTTCATAGTAGAATTAGTGTTGTAATTCTTCTGAGCTGAACTGGGGAATCGAAATTATAATACAGGA
>NW_012303213.1:0-3083 GCF_000151885.1 Dipodomys ordii | reverse complement strand
CACAGCGGGGGACACAGGGGGGACACAGCCGGACACAGCAGGACACAGAGGGGGACACAGTGGAACAGAGCAGAGGACACAGCAGGAAACACAGCGGGACACAGCGGGACACAGCGGGGGACACAGGGGGGACACAGCGGGACCCAGCGCGGGACACAGCGAGGACACATTGGGACACAGCGGGGACACAGCGGGACTCAGCGGGGGACACAGCAGTACACAGCGGGACACAGCGGGACACAGCGGGGGACACAGAGGGGTAAACAGCGGGACACAGCGGGGAACACAGCGAGGACACAGCGGGACCAAGCGGGGCACAGCGTCGATACAGCGGGGACACAGCGGGACACAGCGGGGTACACAGCTGGGTACACAACGGGACACAGCGGGGGACACAGCGGGAACACAGCAGGACACAGCCGGGGACACAGCGAGGACACAGCGGGACACAGCGGGACACAGCGTGGGACAAAGAGGGAGATAACAGGGGACACAGCGAGGACACAACGGGACACAGTGGCGACACATAGAGGACTCAGCGGGGGACACAGTGGGGGACAGAGCGGGACACAGCGGGACCCAGCGGGGACAAAGCGTGAGACACAGCGGTGGACAGAGCGGGAGACAGAGGCGGACACAGCGAGGACACAGCGGGACACAGCGGGGACACAGCGGGACACAGTGGGGACACAGCAGTAGACATAGCGAGACACAGCGGGGGACACAGCGGGACACAGCGGGGAACACAGCGAGGACACAGCGGGGACACAGCGGGGACACTGCGGGAACATAGTGGGACACAGCGGGGCACACAGCGGGACACAGCGGGACACAGCCACAGCTTGGGACACAGCGGGAACATAGCAGGACACAGCCGGGGACACAGCGAGGACACAGCGGGACACAGTGGGACACAGCGTGGGACAAAGCGGGAGACAGCAGGGGACACAGCGAGGACACAGAGGGACACAGCGGCGACACATAGAGGACTCAGCGGGGGACACAGTGGGGGACAGAGCGGGACACATCGGGACACTGCGGGGAACAGCGGGGGACACAGCGGGACACAGCGGGGGACCCAGCGGGACACAGCGGGACACAGTGGGACACTGCGGGGCACAGCGGGGGACACAGCGGGACACAGCGGGGGACACAGGGAGGACACAGCTTAACACAGCATGGGACAAAGCGAGGACACAGCGGGAAACAGCGAGACACAGCGGGACACAGCGGGCACCCAGCAGTGGACACAGCAGGACACAGCGGGGGACAAAGCGGGACACCACGCAACACAGCAGGACACAGCATGAAACAGCGGTGAACCTGCGGGGACACAGCGGGACACAGCGGGGGACACAGCGGGACCCAGCGGGACACAGCGGGGGACACAGCGGGACACAGCGTCTATAGAGCGGGGACACAGCGGGACACAGCGGTGACACAGCGGGACCCAGCAGGGACACAACAAGGACACAGCGGATGACACAGCGGGACACAGTGGGACACAGAGGGGGACACAGTGAGGGACACAGCGGGGGACACAGCGGGACACAGCGGGACACTGCGGGGCACAGCGGGGGACACAGCAGGACACAGTGGGGGACACAGGGAGGACACAGCGGAACACAGCATGGAACAATGCGAGGACACAGCGGGAAACAGCGAGACACAGCGGGACCCAGCGGGGACCCAGCAGTGGACACAGCGGGACACAGCGGGGGACAAAGCAGGACACCACGGAACACAGCAGGACACAGCGTGAAATAGCGGTGAACCTGCGGAGACACAGCGGTACACAGCGGGGGACACAGCGGGACCCAGCAGGACACAGCGGGGGACACAGCCGGACACAGCAGGGACACAGCAGGGACACAGCGGGACCCAGCAGGACACAGCGGGGGACACAGTGGGACACAGCGGGACACAGCGGGGGACACAGCAGGGACACAGTGGGACACAGTAGGACACAGCGTGGGACAAAGCGGGAGTCCGCGGAGGACACAGCAAGGACACAGCTGGACACAGCGGGGACACAGAGGGGACTCAGCAGGGGACATAGAGGGGAAAAAGCAGGACACCACCGGACACAGTAGGACACAGCGGGACACAGCGGGGACACTGCGGGACACAGCCGGGGGACACAGCGGTGGACAGCGGAGGAAAGAGAAGGGACACAGCGGGACACACAGGGGACACAGCTGGACACAGAAGGGTACACAGCGGGGCACAGCGGACTCACAACAGGGACAGAGCTGGACACAGAGGGACACAGAGGGGACAGAGCATGACACAGCGGGACACAGCGGGACACAGCAGGGAACTCAGCGGGACACAGCGGGGGACACAGGGAGGACACAGCTGGACACTGAGGGAGACAGAGCGAGGACACAGCCGGACACAGCGAAACACAGCGTGACACAGTGGGGACACAGCAGGGGACACAGCGGGACACAGCGGGGGACACACAGGGACACAGCGGGGTACACAGCAGGGACAAAGCGGGACACAGAGGGGGACACAGCGAGGACAAAGCGGGACACAGCGGTGACACAGCGGGACACAGCTGGGGACACTGCGGGACACAGCGGGACACAGCGGGGACAAAGCGTGAGACACAGCGGTGGACAGAGAGGGAGACAGAGGCGGACACAGCGAGGACACAGCGGGACACAGCGGGGACACAGAGGTGGCTCAGGGGGGGCCACAGCGGGGGACAAAGCGGGACACCACGGAACACTGCGGGACACAGCGTGAAACAGCGGTGAACCTGCGGGGACACAGCAGGGGACACAGCAGGACACAGCAGAAAACAGCAGTGACACTGCGGGGACACAGTGAGATACAGCGGGGGACACAGTGGGACACAGAGGGGGACAGAGTGGGACACAGTGGGGGACACAGCCGGACACAGCAGGGGAAACAGTGGGGGACACAGCGGGACACAGCAGGACACAGCGAGGACACAGCGGGACAGAGCGGGACACTGCAGGGCACCGCGGGGGACACAGCGGGACACAGCGGGGGACACATCATGGACACAACTGAACACAGAGTGGGACACAGTGAGGACACAGCGGAACTGA
>NW_012303212.1:0-3084 GCF_000151885.1 Dipodomys ordii | reverse complement strand
CCTTGCTCTGTTATTCGTGTTGTCCCTCTCTGTCCCCCACTGTGTCCCCTGCTCTGTCCTACTGTGTTCCCCGCTGTGTCCCGTTTTGTCCCGCTGTGTCCCCCGCTGTGTCCCTGCTGTGTCCCTGCTGTGTCCCCGCTGTGTCACGCTGTGTCCTGCTGTGTCCCGTTGTGTCCTACTGTAACCCTGCTGAGTCCCCCTGTGTCCCCGCTGTGTCCTGCTGTGTCGTTGCTCTGTCCTCCGCTGTGTCCCGCTGTGTCCTCTGCTGTGTCCCGCTGTGTCACTCTGTGTCCCGCTGTATCCCGCTGTGACCCCGCTGAGTCCCCGCTGTGTCCCCGCTGTGTCCCCCGCTGTCTCCCACTCTGTCCCCCGCTGTGTCTCACGCTTTGTCCCCGCTGTGTCCCACTGTGACCCGCTGTGTCCCGCTGTGCCCACACTGTGTCCCGTTGTATCCACAGCTGTGTACTACGCTGTGTAACGCTGTGTCCCCGCTGTATCCACGCTGTTCCTCGCTGTGTCCCGCTGTGTCCCCCGCTGTGACCCGCTGTGTCCTCACTGGGTCCCCCGCTGGGTCCCGCTGGGTCCCCCGCTTTTTCCCACTGTGTCCCGCTTTGTCCCGCTCTGTCCCTGCTGTGTCCCGCTGTGTCCCGCCGTGTCCCTCTGTGTGCGTGCTGTGTCCCGCTATGTACTCCGTTGTGTCCAGCTGTTTCACCGCTGTGTCCCCTGCTTTGTCCCGCTTTGTCCAGCTGTGTCCTCGCTGCGTCCCCCGCTGTGTCCCGCTGTGTCCCCTGCTGTGTCCCGCTGTGTCCCGCTGTGTCCCGCTGTGTCCCGCTGTGCCTGCTGTGTCCTCGCTGTGTCCCCCGCTGTCTCCCGCTCTGTCCCTCGCTGTGTCTCACGATTTGTCCTTGCTTTGTCCCACTGTGTCCCGCTGTGTCCCGCTGTGCCCCCACTGTGTCCCCTTGTGTCCACAGATGTGTACCACACTGAGTAACGCTGTATCCCCGCTGTATCGACGCTGTGTCCCGCTGGGTCTCGCTGTGTCCTCGCTGTGTTCCCTGCTGTGTCCCGCAGTGTCCCCCGCTGTGTCCCCCCCTGTGTCCTCGCTGTGTCCCCCGCTGTGTCCCGCTGTGTCCTCGCTGTGTCCCCCGCTGTGTCCTGCTGTGTCCCCCACTGTGTCCCGCTGTGTCCTCGCTGTGTCCCGCTCTGTCTCCCCCTTGTCCCCGCTGTGTCCCGCTGTGTCCCGTGTTGTCCCGCTTTGTCCCCCGCTGTGTCCCCCACTGAGTTCCCGCTGTGTCCCCGCCTTGTCCCGCTCTGTCCTCCCTGTGTCCCCCGCTGTGTCCCGCTGTGTCCCCTGCTGTGTCCCGCTGTGTCTACTGCTTTGTTCCTGCTGTGTCCCTCTGTGTCCCGCTGTGTCCCCCTGTGTCCTCACTGTGTCCCACGCTGTGTTCCGCTGAGTCCTTGCTGTGTCCCCCGATGTGCCCCGTTGTGTCCCCAGCTGTGTACCCCGCTGTGGCCCACTCTGTCCCCGCTGTATCGACGCTGTGTCCCGCTGCGTCCCGCTGTGTCCTCGCTGTGTTCCCTGCTGTGTCCCGCTGGGTCCCCCGCTGTATACCCCGCTTTGTCCCGCAGTGTCCCTGGCTGTTTTCCCCTCTGTGTCCCCCGCTGTGTCCCGCTGTGTCCCCTGCTGTGTCCCGCTCTATCCAGCTGTGTTCCCGCTGTGTCCCGCTGTGTCCCGCTGTGTCCAGCTGTGTCCCTGGTGTGTTCTGCTGTGTCCCTTGCACTGTCCCCCACTGTGTCCTGCTGTGTCCCCTGCAGTGTCCCGCGCTGTGCCTCGCTGTGTCCCCCGCTGTGTCACGCTGTGTCCCCTGCTGTGTCCCGCGCTGTGTCGCGTTGTGTCTCCCTTTGTGTCCCATTGTGTCCACTGCTGTGTCCCGCTGTGTCCCCCGCTGTGTCCCCGCTGTGTCCCCGCTGTGTCCCAGCTGTGTCCCGCTGTGTCCTCCCTGTGTCCCCCGCTGTGTCCCGCTCTGTCCCCCGCTATATCCCGCTGTGTACCTGCTGTGTCCCTCTGTGTCCTCCCTGTGTCCCTCACTGTGTTCTGCTCTGTCCTCCGCTGTGTCTCTCTGTGTCCCGCTGTGTCACCTGCTGTATAGACTCTGTGTCCTGCTGGTTCCCGCTGGGTCCTCGCTGTGTTCCCTGCTGTGTCCCGCTGTTTCCCCTGCTGTGTCCCCCGCTGTGTCCCGCGCTGTGTCCCCGCTGTGTCCCCCGCTGTGTCCCGCTTTGTCTCCGCTCTGTCCCACTGTGTCCAGGTGTGTCTGCCATTGTGTCCGTTCTGTGTTGCCGCTGTGTCCCGCTGTGACCACCTTTGTCCCTCTGTGTCCCCCCCTGAATCTCCGCTGTTTCCCCGCTGGGTCCCGCTGGTTCCCCGCTTTGTCCCACTCTGTCCCCCGCTATGTTCGCCTCTTTGTCCCCGCTGTGTCCCGCTGTGTCCCCCGCTGTTTCCTGTTGTGTCCCCAGCTGTGTACACCGCTGTGTCCCGCTGTGTCACACTGTGTCCCTTGGAGTCCCGCTTTGTCCCCCGCTGTGTCCCCCGGTGAGTCCCCGCTGTGTCCCGCTGTGTCCCGCTGTATCCCCAGCTGTGTCACGCTGTGTCCCCCAATGTGTCCCGCTGTGTCCTCCCTGTGTCCCCGCTGTGTCCCCGCTGTGTCCCGCTGTGTCCTCGCTGTGTCCCCAGCTGTGTCCTCGCTGTGTCCCATGCTGAGTTCCGCTGAGTCCTCATTGTGTCCCCCGCTGTCTCCCGTTGTGACCCCGGCTGTGTAACCTGCTGTGTCCCACTATGTTCCCGTTGCATCGACGCTGTGACCTGCTGGGTCCCGTTGTGACCTTGCTGAGTTCTCTGCTGTGTCCTGCAATGTACACCTCTGTGTCCCCCGCTGTGTCCCGCATTATCACCCACTGTATCCCGCTGTATCACAAATATAACACAAATGTGTCAATGCTGTGAAAACGATATATACAACAATATACCCATTGGAGTCATGATAAGTCCCCTCTGTGTCCAGCTATAATCCGCAGAGTCCACCTCTG
>NW_012303211.1:0-3084 GCF_000151885.1 Dipodomys ordii | reverse complement strand
GGCACACAGTGGGGACACAGCGGGGGACACAGCGTAACACAGCGGGTCACAGCCGGGGACACTGCGGGACACAGCGGGGGACACAGAGGGGTACACAGCGGGGGACACAGAGGGGTACACAGCGGGACACAGCCGGGAACACAGCGTGGACACAGTGGGACACACCGGGACACAGCGTCAATACAGCGGGGACAGAGCGGGTCACAGCAGGGACACAGCGGGACACAGCGGGGGACACAGTGGGACACAGCAGGGACACAGCGGGACACAGCGGGGGACACAGCAGAACACAGCTTGGGACACAGCGAAGACAAAGCGGGACACAGCAGGACACAGCGGGGACACACCAGGGACACAGCAGGGACACAGCGCGGGACTCAGCGGGACACAACGGGGAACACAGCTGGGGAGACAACGGGAGACAGCAGTGGACACAGCAAGGACACAGCGGGACACAGCGGGGACACTGCGGGAACATAGAGGGACACAGCGGGATACCGAGCGGGATACAGCGGGGTCACAGAGTGGTACACAGCGGGACACAGCGGGAAACAAAGCGAGGTCACAGCGGGGGACAAAGCGGGACAACACGGGACACAGTGTGACACAGCGGGACACAGCGGGACACAGCGGGACACAGCGGGACACAGCGGGGGACACAGCGGGGGACAGAGAGGGGACACAGCGGGACAGAGCCGGGACACAGCTGGACACAGGGGGGTACACAGAAGGACACAGCGGGCACACAGTGGGGACACAGCAGGACACAGTGGGACACAGCGGGGACAGAGCAGGACAGAGCATGACACAGCGAGGACACATTGGGCCACAGCGAGGTACACAGCTGGGGACACAACGGGACACAGCGGGGGACACAGCAAGGACACAGCGGGACACAGCGGGACACAGCGGGACACTGCGGGAACATAGCGGGACACAGCGGGGTACACAGCGGGACACAGCGAGGACACAGCGGTGGACACAACGGTGGACACAGCGGGACACAGCGGGGAACACAGCGAGGACACAGCGGGAAACAGCGGGAAACACTGCGAGGTCACAGCGGGGGACAAAGCGGGACAACACGGGACACAGTGTGACACAGCGGGACACAGCGGGGGACACAGCGGGGGACAGAGAGGGGACACAGCGGGACAGAGCGGGGACACAGCTGGACACAGCGGGGTACACAGAGGGACACAGCGGGCACACAGTGGGGACACAGCAGGACACAGCGGGACACAGCGGGGACAGAGCAGGACAGAGCATGACACAGCGAGGACACATTGGGCCACAGCGAGGTACACAGCTGGGGACACAATGGGACACAGCGGGGGACACAGCGAGGACACAGCGGGACACAGCGGGACACTGAGGGAACATAGAGGGACACAGCGGGGTACACAGCGGGACACAGCGAGGACACAGCGGTGGACACAACGGTGGACACAGCGGGACACAGCAGGGAACACAGCGAGGACACAGCGGGACACAGCGGGAAACACTGCGAGGTCACAGCGGGGGACAAAGCGGGACAACACGGGACACAGTGTGACACAGCAGGACACAGCGGGACACAGCGGGACACAGCGGGGGACACAGCGGGGGACAGAGAGGGGACACAGCGGGACAGAGCGGGGACACAGCTGGACACAGCGGGGTACACAGAGGGACACAGCGGGCACACAGTGGGGACACAGCAGGACACAGCGGGACACAACGGGGACAGAGAAGGACAGAGCAAGACACAGCGAGGACACATTGGGCCACAGCGAGGTACACAGCTGGGGACACAACGGGACACAGCGGGGGACACAGCGAGGACACAGCGGGACACAGCGGGACACAGCGGGACACTGCGGGAACATAGCGGGACACAGCGGGGTACACAGCGGTACACAGCGAGGACACAGCGGTGGACACAACAGTGGACACAGCGGGACACAGCGAGGAACACAGCGAGGACACAGCGGCACACAGCGGGAAACACTGCGAGGTCACAGCGGGGGAAAAAGCGGGACAAAACGGGACACAGTGTGACACAGCGGGACACAGCGGGACACAGCGGGGGACACAGTGGGGGACAGAGAGGGGACACAGCGGGACAGAGCGGGGACACAGCTGGACACAGCAGGGTACACAGAGGGACACAGCGGGCACACAGTGGGGACACAGCAGGACACAGCGGGACACAGCGGGGAAAGAGCACGACAGAGCATGACACAGCGAGGACACATTGGGCCACAGCGAGGTACACAGCTGGGGGAAACAACGGGACACAGCGAGGACACAGCGGGACACAGCGGGACACAGCGGGACACAGCGGGACACAGCGGGGGACACAGCGGGGGACAGCGGAGACAGAGAGTGGCCACAGCGAGACACAGCGGTGACACAGCTGGACACAGCAGGGTACACAGCGGGACACAGCGGGCACACAGCGGGGACACAGCGGGACACAGCGGGACACAGCGGGGACACAGTGGGACACAGCGGGACAAAGTGGAGACACAGCGGGACACAGCAGGCACACAGCGGGGACACAGCAGACACAGCAGGACACAGCGGGGAACACAGCGGGACACAGTGGGGGACCCAGTGAGGACAATGCGGGACACAGCAGGGGACACAGCGAGGACACAGCGGGGGACACAGCGGGGGACAAAGCGGGACACAGCGGGGAACACAGCGAGGACACAGCGGGACACAGCGGGGGACACAGCGAGGACACAGCGGGGGACACAGCGGGACACAGCGGGGGACCCAGCGAGGACACAGCGGGACACAGCGGGAAACACTGCGAGGTCACAGCGGGGGACAAAGCGGGACAACACGGGACACAGTGTGACACAGTGGGACACAGCGGGGACACTGCAGGGGCACAGCGGGACAAAGCGGGCGACACAGTGAGACACAGCGGGGGACACAGCGGGGGACAGCAGGGGACAGAGAGGGGACACAGCGGGACACAGCAGGGGACACAGAGGGGTACACAGGGGGACACAGCCGGAAACACAGCTCGGACACAGCGGGACACACCGGGACACAGCGTCAATACAGCGGGGACAGAGAGGGTCACAGCAG
>NW_012303210.1:0-3084 GCF_000151885.1 Dipodomys ordii | reverse complement strand
AAAGCTGAGTACCCAGCTGTAATCGAACGCTGTGTCCCGCTGTGTCCCGCTGAGTCCTCGCTGAGTTCCCCGCTGTGTCCCGCTGTGTACCCCTCTGTGTCCCCTGATGTGTCCTGCATTGTCCCGCTGTGTACTGCTGTGTCACCTGCTGAGTCCCGCTGTGTCCCCGCTGTGTCCCAATGTGTCCTCGCTGTGTCCCCCACTGTGTCCCACTGTGTCCCAACTGTGTCCCCCGCTGTGTCCCTCTGTGTCTCCCACTTTGTCACCGCTGTGTCCCGTTGTGTCCTCGCTGTGTCCCCCTCTGTCTCCCGCTCTGTCCCCCGCTGTGTCTCACGCTTTCTCCCCGCTGTGTCCAACTGTGTCCCGCTGTGTCCCGCTGTGCCCCCACTGTGTCCCATTGTGTCCACAACTGTGTACCACGCTGTGTAAAGCTGTGTCCCCGCTGTATCGACGCTGTGTCCCGCTGGGTCCCGCTGTGTCCTCGCAGTGTTCCCCGCTGTGTCCCGCTGTGTCCCCAGCTGTGTGCCCCGCTGTGTCCTCTCTGTGTCCCCCAATATATCCCGCTGTGTCCTCG
Organism: Dipodomys ordii; assembly: GCF_000151885.1. Taxonomy (NCBI): domain Eukaryota; kingdom Metazoa; phylum Chordata; class Mammalia; order Rodentia; family Heteromyidae; genus Dipodomys; species Dipodomys ordii. The sequence continues at coordinate 2,510 of NW_012303210.1, read as the reverse complement.
ATGGGTCCCCCGCTGTGTCCCGCTGTGTCACACTGTGTCCCATGGTGTCCTGCTGTGTCTTTGCTGTGTCCCCCGCTGTCCCCCACTTTGTCCCTTGCTGTGTCCCGCTGTGTCCCGCTCTTTCCTCGCTGTGTCCCCCGCTGTGTCCCGCTGTGTCCTTGCTGTGTCCCCCCTGGTGTTTCGCTGTTTCCTCGCTGTGTCCCCCCCTGTGTGCCGTTGTGTCCCCAGCTGTGTACCCCGTTGTGTCCCGCTGTGTCCCCGCTATATCAACGCTGTGTCTCGCTGTGTCCCGCTGTGTCCTCGCTGTGTACCGCTCTGTACCCCTCTGTGTCCCCCACTGTGTCCCGCTGTGTACTGCTGTGTCCCCCACTGAGTCCTGCTGTGTCCACCCTGTGTCCCCCGCTTTGTCTCTCTTTGTCCCGCTGTGTCCTCGCTGTGTTCCCCGCTGTGTCCCGCTGTGTCCCCCACTGTGTCCCCCGCTGTGTCCCGCTGTGTCCCGCTGTGTCCCCCGCTTTGTGCCCGCTGTGTCCCGCTGTGTACTCCGTTGTGTCCAGCTGTGTCCCGCTGTGTCCCCCGCTGTGTCCCGCTGTGTCCCATTGTGTCCCGCTCTTTCCCTTCTGTGTCCTCGCTGTGTACTCCTTTGTGTCAGGCTGTGTCAACGCTGCGTCTCGCTGTGTCCCCTCTCTGTCTCCGCTGTCCCCCGCTGTGTCCCCCGCTTTGTCCCGCTGTGTCCCCGCAGTGTCCACACTGTGTCCCGCTGTGTCCCGCTGTGTCCCCCGCTTTGTCCAGCTGTGTCCTTGCAGTGTCCCCGCTGTGTCCTGTTGTGTCCTCGCTGTGTCCCCCACTGTGTCCCGTTGTGTCCACAGGTGTGTACCCCGCTGTGTCGCGCTGTGTCCCCGCTGTGTCCTGCTGTGTCCTTCCTGTGTTCCCCGCTGTGTCCCGCTGTGTCCCCGCTGTGTGCCCGCTGTGTACTTCGTTGTGTGCCCGCTGTGTACTTCGTTGTGTCCAGCTGTGTCACCGCTGTGTCCTCGCTGTGTCCCCGCTGTGTCTCACTGTGTCCTCACTGTGTCCCCCGCTATATGTCCCGCTGTGTCCCGCTCTGTCCCCGGTTTGTGCCCGCTGTGTCGCGCTGTGTACTCCGTTGTGTCCAGCTGTGTCACCACTGTGTCCCGCTGTGTCCTCTCTTTGTCTCCACTGTCCCCCGCTGTGTCCCCCGCTGTGTCCCGCTGTGTCCCGCTGTGTCCCCCGCTTTGTCCCGCTGTGTCGACGCAGTGTTCCCTCTGTGTCCTGCTGTGTCACACTGTGTCCCATGGTGTCCCGCTTTTTCCCCCGCTGTTTCCCCCGCTGAGTCCCCTTTGTGTCCCCATTGTGTCCCGCTGTGTCCCGCTGTGTCCTAGCTGTGCCCCCCGCTGTGTCCCGCTGTATCCCCGCTGTGTCCCAAGCTGTGTCCCGCTGTGTCCCGCTGTGTACCCCGCTGTGTCCCGCTATGTTCCCGCAGTGTCCCCGCTGTGTCATGCTGTGTCCCACTGTGTCCTCGCTGTGTCCCCCGCTGTGTCCCGTTGTGTCCCCAGCTGTGTACCCCGCTGTGTACCGCTGTGTCCCCGCTGTTTCGATGCTATTTCTTGCTGTGTCCCACTGTGTCTTCGCTGTGTCCCCCACTGTGTTCTGCTGTGTCACCCCGCTGTGTCCCCGCTGTGTCCCCCGCTGTGTCCCGCTGTGTCCCGCTCTGTCCCGCTCTGTCCCTGCTGTGACCCCGCTGTGTCCCGCTGTGTCCTCGCTGTGTCCCCCGCTGTCTCCCGCTCTGTCCCCCGCTTTGTCTCACGATTTGTCCTCGCTGTGTCCCGCTGTGACCATGCTGAGTCCCGTTGTGTCCCCGCTGTGTCCCTTTGTGTCGTCGCTGTGTCCCGCGCTGTGTATCGCTGTGTCCCCCTTGTGTCCCCTGCTTTGTCCCACTGTTTCCCCGCTGTATCATCGCTGTGTCCCCCTGGGTCCCACGCTGTGTCCCCCGCTGTGTCCTGCTGTGTCCCGCTGTGACCCTGCTGAGTCCCGCTGTGTCCCCGTGAGTCCCCCTGTGTCCCCTGCTGTGTAATACTTTGTCCCCCCTGGGTCCCCGCTGTGTCGCACTGTGTTCCGCTGTGTCCCGTTGTGTCCTCGCTGTGTCTAACGCAGTGTTCCGCTGTGTCCCCCACTGTGTCCCGCTGTCTCCCGCTTTTTCCCCGCTGTGTCCCGCTGTGTCCCGCTGTGTCCTCCGCTGTGTCCCCCGCTGTGTCCTTGCTGTGTCTCGCTGTGTCCCCCGCCCTGTCCCCCCTGTGTCCCCGCTGTGTCCCGCTGTGTCCCACTGTGTCCCCACTGTGTCCCCGCTGTGTCCAGCTGTGTCCAGCTGTGTCCCCGCTGTGTCCCGCTGTGTCTCTCTGTATCCCCGTGTCCAGCTGTGTCCCCGCTGTGTTCCACTCTGACCCCTGCATTGTCCCCCACTGTGTCCCGCTGTGCCCCCTGCTGTGTCCCGCTGT
>NW_012303209.1:0-3084 GCF_000151885.1 Dipodomys ordii | reverse complement strand
CAGCGGGACACAGCGGGACAAAGCGGGGGACACAGCGGTGAAACAGCTGGACACAACGGAGTACATAGCGGGACACAGCGCGCACACAGGGGGACACAGCGGGACACAGCGGGACACAGCAGGGACAGAGCGGGACACAGCGGGACACAGTGGGACACAGCGGGGGACCCAGCGGGACCCAGCGGGGGACCCAGTGAGGACACAGTGGGACACAGCTGGGGACACAGCGAGGACACAGCGGGGGAACACAGCGGGGGACACAGCGGGACACAGCGAGGAACAGCATAGATACAGCGGGGACACAGCGTTACACAGCGTGGTACACAGCTGTGGATACAATGGGACACAGTGTGGGCACAGCGGGACACAGCAGGTCACAGTGGGACACAGCGGGGAAAAAGCGTGAGACACAGCGGGGGACAGAGTGGGAGACAGCGGGGGACACAGCGGGGACTCAGCGAGGTCACAGCGGGATACAGCGGGACACAGACTGACACAGCAGGACACAGCAGAGGACACAGCGGGACACAGCGGAGGACAGAGCCACGACACAGCAGGACACAGCAGGAACACAGGGGGACTCAGCAGGGTTACAGCAGGACACATCGGGACACAGCAGGACACAGCGTGACACCGCGGGGACACAGCAGGGACACAGCAGGGACACAGCGGGAGACACAGCAGGACAAAACGGGACACAGCGGGGGACACAGTAGGACAGAGCAGGGGACACAGTGGGGGACAGAGAGGGACAACATGAATAACAGAGCAAGGACAGAGAGGGACCCAGTGGGACACAGCCTCGATACAGCGGGATTCACAGCGTTACACAGCAGGTTACACAGCTGGGGACACAAAGGGACACAGTGGTGGACACAGCGGGACACAGCGGGACAGAGTGGGACACAGATGGGATAAAGCGTGAGACACAGCGGGGGACAGAGCGGGAGACAGCGGGGGACACAGCGAGGACACAGCTGGACACAGCGGGGACACAGCGGAGACACAGCGGGGACTCAGCTGGGGACACAGCGGGGGACAAAGCGGGACACCACGGAACACAGTGGGACACAGTGCGAAACAGCGGTGACCCTGCGGGGACACAGCGGGACACAGCGGGGGAAACACAGCGGGAAACAGCGGGACAGAGTGGGGGACACAGCGGGACACAGCGGGGGACACAGCGAGGACACAGTGGGACACAGCGTGGGACAAAGTGGGAGAAAGCGGGGCACACAGCGAGGACACAGCAGGACACCGAGGGTACTCAGCGGGGGACACAGCTGGGGACCAAGCAGGACACCATGGGACACAGTGTGACACAGCGGGACACAGCGGCGACACTGCGGGGACACAGCGGGACAAAGCGGGGGACACAGCCTGACACAACGGAGTACACTGCGGGACACAGCGGGCACAAAGTGGGGACACAGCGTGACACAGCAGGACACAGCAGGGACAGAGCGGGACACAGCGGGACACAGAGGGGCCACAGCGGGGACACAGAAGGGACAGAGCGGGACACAATGGGACACAGCGGGACACAGCGGGGGACACAGCGGGACACAGCTGGACACAACGGAGTACACAGCGGGACACGGCTAGCACAAAGCGGGGGACAGAGTGGGACACAGCGGGACACAGCGGGGGACACAGTGGGGGACACAGCGGGGAACACAGAGAGGACACAGCGGGACAAAGAGAGACAAAGCGGGGGACACAGGGTGGACACAGCGGGACTCAGTGGGGGACACAGCAGTACACAGCGGGACACAGCGGGACACAGCGGGGGACACAGAGGGGTACAGAGCGGTACACAGCGAGGACACAGCGGGACACAGCGGGACACAGCGTTGATACAGCGGGGACACAGCGGGACACAACGGGGTACACAGCTGGGGACACAACGGCACACAGGGGGGGACACAGCGAGGAAACAACGAAACACAATGGGGGACACAGCAAGGACACAGCGGGACACAGCGGGGGACACAGCGAGGAAACAGCGGGACACAGCGGGACACAGCTAGGGACAAAGTGGGGGACAGCGGGGGACACAGCAAAGACACAGCAGGACACCATGGGACACAGTGTGACACAGCAGGACACAGCGGGGGACCCATCGAGGACACAGCGGGATATATTGGGGGACACAGAGAGGACACAGCAGGGGACACAGCGGGGGACACAGCGGGTCACAGCGGGGAACACTGCGAGGACACAGCGGGACCCAGCGGGACACAGCATCGATACAGCGAGGATACAGCTTTACACAGCGTGGTACACAGCTGTGGACACAACGGGACACAGTGGGGGCACAGCGGGACACAGCGGGACACAGTTGGACACAGCGGGGAGAAAGCGTGAGACACAGCGGGGGACAGAGCGGGAGACAGAGGGGGACACAGCGAGGACACAACGGGACACAGCGGTGACAAAGCGGGGGACACAGAGGGACACAGCGGGGGACACAGAGGGGGAGACAGCAGGACACAGCGGGACACAGCCGGGGACACAGTTGGAACACAGTGGGACACAGCGGGGGACACAGCGAGGACACATTGGGACACAGCGGGGACACAGCGGGACTCACCAGGCGACACAGCGGGACTCAGCAGGCGACACAGCAGTACACAGCGGGACAATGCGGGACACAGCAGGGGACACAGAGGGGTACACAGCGGGACACAGCGGGGAACACAGCGAGGACACAGCGGGACCCAGCGGGACACAGCGTCGATACAGCGGGTACACAGCATTACACAGCGTGTTGCACAGATGTGGACTCCACAGGACACAGTGGGGACACAGCGGGACACAGCGGGACACAGTGGGACAAAGCAAGGACAAATCGTGAGACACAGCGAGGGACAGAGCGGGAGACAGCGGGGAACACAGCGACGACACAGCAGGGCACAGCGGGACACAGCAGGGACAGAGCGGGACACAGCGGGGACACAGTGGGACTCAGCAGGCGACACAACAGTACACAGCGGGACAATGCGGGACACAGCAGGGGACACAGAGGGGTACACAGCGGGACACAGCGGGGAACACAGCGAGGACACAGCGGGACCCAGCGGG
>NW_012303208.1:0-3084 GCF_000151885.1 Dipodomys ordii | reverse complement strand
CAGCCCCGCTGAGTCCCGCTGTGTCCCCGCTGTGTCCCAATGTGTCCTCGCTATGTCCCCCGCTGTGTCCCCCTGTGTACTCCCTGTGTCCCCCGCTGTGTCCCGCTGTGTCCCTCTGTGTCCCCCGCTGTGTCCCCCGCTATGTCTCGCTGTGTCCCCCGCTGTGTCCCACTATGTCCTTGCTGTGTCCCCCGTTCTGTGCCGCTGTGTCCTCGCTGTGTCCCCGGCTGTTTCCTGCTGTGTCCTGCTGTGTCACGCTGTTTCCCCGCTGCGTCCCCGCTGTGTCCCTCTGTGTACCCCGCTGTGTCCAGATTTGTCCCCGCTGTGTCTCGCTGTGTCCCACACTCTTTCCCCCACTGTGTCCCGCTGTGTCCCCCGCTGTTTCGCATTGTGTCCCCCACTGTGTCCCGCTGTGTCCCCGCAGGTTCACCTCTGTTTCCCGCTGTGTCCCGCTGTGTTCCATGGTGTCCTCGCTGTGTCCCCCTGCTGTGTCCCGTTGTGTCCCGCTGTGTCCTCGCTGTGTCCCCCTGCTGTGTCCCGTTGTGTCCCGCTGTTTCACCGCTGTGTCCCACACTGTGTCCCGCGGTGTCCCCCACTGTGTCCCGCTGTGTCCCCGCAGGTTCACCTCTGTTTCCCGCTGTGTCCCTTTGTGTGCCGCTGTGTCCTCGCTGTGTCCCCGCTGTGTCCCGCTGTGTCCCGCTGTGCCCCCGCAGGTTCACCTCTGTTTCCCGCTGTGTCCCGTTGTGTGCCGCTGTGTCCTCGCTGAGTCCCCTACTGTCTCCCTCTCTGTCCCCCACTGTGTCTCACGCTTTGTCCCCGCTGTGTCCCACTGTGTACCGCTGTGTCCGGCTGTGCCCCCACTGTGTCCCGTTGTGTCCACAGCTGTGTACCACGCTGTGTACCACGCTGTGTAACGCTGTGTCCCCGCTGTATCGACGCTGTGTCCCGCTGTGTCCCGCTGTGTCCTCGCTGTGTTCCCCGCTGTGTCCCGCTGTGTCCACCGCTGTGTCCCCAGCTGTGTCCTCGCTGTGTCCCTGCTGTTTCCTGCTGTGTCCTCACTGGGACCACCACTGAGTGTCGCTGTGTCCACCGCTGTGTCCCGCTGTGTCCAGCTGTGTCCCGCTTTGTCCCCGCTGTGTCCCGCTGTGTCCCGCTGTGTCCCCGCTGTGTGCCTGCTGTGTCCCGCTGTGTCTCCCGCTTTTTCCCGCTGTGTCCCACTGTGTCCCCGCTGTGTCCCGCTGTGTCCCGCTGTGTCCCCGCTGTGTGCCCGCTCTGTCCCGCTGTGTATCCCGCTGTGTCCAGTTGTGTCACCGCTGTGTCTCGCTGTGGACACTCTCTGTCTCCGCTGTCCCCCGCTGGGTCCCCCGCTGTGGCCCGCTGTGTCCCGCTGTGTCCCCCGCTTTGTCCTGCTGTGTCCCGCAGTGTCCCCGCTGTGTCCCGCTGTGTAACACTGTGTCCCGTGGTGTCCCACTTTGTCCCACGCTGTGTCCCCCGCTGAGTCCCCTCTGTGTCGCCGCTGTGTCCCCCTGTGTCCTCGCTGTGTCCCCCGCTGTCTCCCGCTTTGTCCCTCGCTGTGTTCCGCTGTGTCCCACTGTGTCCCCGCTGTGTCCCCAGCTGCGTCCCGCTGTGTCCCGCTGTGTCCTGCTGTGTCCCTGCTGTATCGACGCTGTCTCCTGCTGGGTCCCGCTGTGTCCTCGATGTGTTCCCCGCTGTGTCCAGCTGTGTCCCCAGCTGTGTCTCCCGCTGTGTCCCGCTGTGTCCTCACTGGGTCCCCTGCTGTGTCCCGCTGTGACACCCGCTGTGTTCCGCTTTGTCCCGCTATGTCCCGCTGTGTCCCATCTGTGTGCCCGCTATGTCCCGTTGTGTACTCTGTTGTGTCCAGCTGTGTCACCGTTGTGTCTCGCTTTGGCCCCTCTCTGTCTCTGCTGTCCCCCGCTGTGTCCCCTGCTGTGTCCCGCTGTGTCCCGCTGTGTCTCCCGCTTTGTCCCGCTGAGTCCCATCTGTGTCGCCGCTGTGTCCCGCTGTGTCCTCGCTGTGTCCCCGGCTGTCTGCCGCTTTGTCCCCGCTGTGTCCCTAGCTGTGTCCCGCTGTGTCCCGCTGTGTCCCCCGCTTTGTCCCGCTGAGTCCCATCTGTGTCGACGCTGTGTCCCACTATGTTCCCGTAGTGTCCCCGCTGTGTACCGCTGTGTCACGCTGTGTCTTCGCTGTGTTCCCCGAGTGTCCCGTTGTGTCCCCAGCTGTGCACCCCGCTGTGTCCCGCTGTGTCCCCGCTGTAACGGCGCTGGGTCCCGCTGGGTCCCACTATGTCCTCCCTGTGTTCCCTGCTGTGTCCCGCTGTGTCCCCCGCTGTGTCCCGCTGTGTCTCACTGTGTCCCGCTGTGTCCTCGCTGTGTTCTCCGCTGTATCCCGATGTGTCCCCCGCTGAGTCCCCGCTGTGTCCCTGCTGTGTCCCAATGTGTCCTCGCTGTGTCCCCTGCTGTGTCCTGCTGTGTCCTCCCTGTGTCCCCCGCTGTGTCCCGCTGTGTCCCGCTGTGTCCCCCGCTGTGTTCCCCGCTGTGTACCGCTGTGTCCCCCGCAGTGTCAGCGCTGTGTCCCGCTGTGTCCTCGCTGTGTCCCCCGCTGTCTCCCGCTCTGTACCCCGCTGTGTCTCAAGCTTTGTGCCTGCTGTGTCCCGCTGTGCCCCGACTGTGTCCCGCTGTGTTCACAGCTGTGTACCTCGCTGTGTCCCGCTGTGTCCGCCACTGTGTCCCGCTGTGTCTACGGCTGTGTCCCCGCTGTGTTCCGCTGTGTCCTCGCTTTTTTACCCTCTGTGTCCCGCTGTGTCCCTGCTGTATCGACGCTGGGTCCCGCTGTGTCCCGCTGTGTACTGCTGTGTCCCCCGCTGAGTCCCGTTGTTTCCCTCTGTGCCCCCGCTGTGTCCCCCGCTATGTCTTGCTGTGTCCCCCGCTGTGTCCCACTGTGTCCTTGCTGTGTCCTCCGTTGTGTGCCGCTGTGTCCTCGCTGTGTCCCCCGCTGTTTCCCGCTGTGTCCTGCTGTGTCACGCTGTTTCCCCGCTGTGTCCAGCTGTGTCCCTCTGTGTACCCC
>NW_012303207.1:0-3085 GCF_000151885.1 Dipodomys ordii | reverse complement strand
TCAGTACAGCTGTGTCCTCGCTGTGTCCTCCGCTGTCTCCCGCTTTGTCCCACACTGTGTCCCACTGTGTCCCTGCTGTGTCCATGCTGTGTCCCCCGCTGTGTCCCGCTGTGTCCCGCTGTGTCCCCCGCTGTGTCCTGCTGGGTCCCGCTGTGTCCCCGCTGTGTCCCTGCTGTGTCCGGCTGTGTCCCCCGCTGTGTCCTGCAGGGTCCCTCTGTGTCCCACGCTGTGTACCGCTGTGTCCCCGCAGATTCACCGCTGTTTCACGCTGTGTCCTGCTGTGTTCCGTGGTGTCCCGCTTTGTCCCCCGCTGTGTCCCGCTGTGTCCACTGCTGGGTCCCCGCTGGGTCCCGCTGTGTCTCGCTGTTTTCCGCTGTGTCCTCGCATTGTCCCATGCTGTGTTCCGCTTTGTCCTCCCTGTGTCCCCCTCTGTGTCCTGCTGTGTCCCCCGCTGTGCCCCGCAGTGTCCCGCTGTGTCCCGCTGTGTCCTCGCTGTGTCAAACTGTGTCCCCCCTGTTTCCCCGCTGGGTCCTGCTGTGTCCCGCTGGGTCCCCAGCTTTGTCCCGCTGTATCCAAGCAGTGTCCCCGCTGTGTCCCGCTTTGTCCCACTGTGTCCTGTGGTGTCCCGCTTTGTCCCCCACTATGTCCACTGCTGAGTCCCCTCTGTGTCCCCGCTGTGTCCCGCTGTGTCCCCCGCTGTGTCCCGCTGTGTCCCCCGCTGTGTCCTGCTGTGTCCCGCTGTGTTTTGCTGGGTCCCGCAGTGTCCCCGCTGTGTCCCCGCTGTGTCCCGCTGTGTTCCCCGCTGTGTCCCCCACTGTGTCCCGCTGTGTCCCCTGCTGTGTCACGCTGTGTCCCGCTGTGTTCCGTGGTGTCCCGCGTTGTCCCCCGCTGTGGCCCCCCTGAGCCACCTCTGTGTCCCCGCTGTGTCCCGCTGTGTCCTGCTGGGTGCCGCTGTATCCCCCGCTGTGCCCCGCAGTGTCCCGCTGTGTCCCGCTGGGTCCCGCTGGGTCCCCCGCTGTGTCCCGCTGTGTCCCCCGCTGTGCCCTGCAGTGTCCCGCTGTGTCCCGCTCTGTCCCCCACTGTGTCCCCCGCTGAGTCCTCTATGTGTCGCCGCTGTGTCCTGCTGTGTCCTCGCTGTGTCCCCTGCTGTCTCCCGCTTTGTCCCACGCTGTGTCCCGCTGTGTCCCGCTGTGTCCTCGCTGTGTCCCCCGCTGTGTCCTGCTGTGTTCCCGCTATGTCCCAAGCTGTGTCGCGCTGTGTCCTGCTGTGTGCCCCGCTGTGTCCCACTATGTTCCTGCAGTGTCCCCGCTGTGTCCCCGCTGTGTCCCCGCTGTGTTCCCCGCTGTGTCCCGCTGTGTCCCCTGCTGTGTCTCGCTGTGTCTACTGCTGTGTCCCCACTGTGTCCTCGCTGTGTGACCCTCTGTGTCCCGCTGTGTCCCCCGCCGTGTCCGGCTGTGTCCCGCTGTGTCCCGCTTTGTCCCCCACTGTGTCCCGCTGGGTCCCCGCAGTGACCCCGCTGTGTCCCGCTGTGTCCCACTGTGTCCCGTGGTGTCCCGCTTTATCCCCCGCTGTGTCCCCAGCTGAGTCTCGCTGTGTCCCCACTGTGTCCTCTCTGTGTCCCCCACTGTGTCCTGCTCTGTTCCCCACTGAGTCTCCCGTTTTGTCCCTGCTGTGCCCCGCTGTGTCCCGCTGTGTCCTGCTGTGTCCCCCACTGTGTCCCGTTGTGTCATCAGCTGTGTACCCCGCTGTGTCCCGCTGTGCTCCCACTGTATCGACACTTTGTCCCGCTGTTTCCTGCTGTGTCCTCTCTGTGTTCCCCACTGTGTCCCGCTGTGTCCCCCGCTGTGTCCCACAGTATCCCCCGCTGAGTCCCCCTGTGTCACCGCTGTGTCCCTCTGTGTCCCCGCTCTATCGACGCTGTGTTCCGCTGGGTCCCGCTGTGTCCTCTCTTTGTTCTCCGCTGTGTCCCGCTGTGTCCCCCGCTGTGTCTCTCGCTGGGTCCCTCTGTGTCCCCGGCTGTGTCCGGCTGTGTCTTGCTGTGTCCCCCGCTGTGTCCTTGCTGTGTCCCCGCTGTGTCCCCGCTGTGTCCCGATGTGTCCCGCAGTGTCCCCAGCTGAGTCCCGCTGTGTCACCGCTTTGTCCCGCTGTGTCCTCGCTGTGTCCCCCACTGTGTCACGCTTTGTCCCTGCTGTGTCACCCGCTGTGTCCCGCTTTGTCCCCGCTGTGTCCTGCTGTGTCCCCCGCTGTGTCCCGCTGGGTCCCGCTGGGTCCCCCACTGTGTCCCGCTGTGTCCCTGCAGGTTCACCGCTGTTTCACGCTGTGTCCTGCTGTGTCTCGCTGTGTCCCGATGTGTCCTGCTGTGTCCCCCGCTGTGTCCCGCTGAGTCCTCCCAGTGTCCCCCGCTGTGTCCCGCTGTGTCCCCCGCTGTGCCCCGCAGTGTCCCGCTGTGTCCTTGCTGTGTCCCACTGTGTCCCCGCTGTGTCCTGCTGTGTCCCGCTGTGCCCGCTGTGTCCCCAGCTGTGTACCCCGCTGTGTCCCGCTGTGTCCCCGCTGTATCGACGCTGTGTCCCGCTTGGTCCAGCTGTGTCCTCGCAGTGTTCCCCGCTGTGTCCCTCTGTTTACCCCTCTGTGTCACCCGCTGTGTCCCGCTGTGTTCCGCTGTGTACTGCTGTGTCCCCCGCTGAGTCCCGCTGTGTCCCCGCTGTGTCCCAATGTGTCCGTGCTGTGTCCCCTGCTGTGTGCCGCTGGGTCCCCCCTTTTTCCCCCGCTGTGTTCCGCTGTGTCCCGCTGTGTTTCCTGCTGTGTCCTCTGCTCTGTCCCACTGTGTCCCCCTCTGTGTCCTGCTGTGTCCCGCTGTGTTCCCCCTGTGTCCCCTGCTGTGTCCCGCTGTGTCCACACTGTGTTCCCCGTGTGTCCCGCTGTGTACCCCGCTGTGACCGGCTGTTTCGCGCTGTGTCCCGCTCTTTCTCCGCTGTGTCCCCGCTGTGTGCCCAGTGTGTCCCGCTGTGTACCCCGCTGTGTCTAGCAGTGTCACTTCTGTGTCCCGCTGTGTACTGCTGTGTCCTCCGCTGAGTCCCGTGAGAAC